>NW_027175276.1:255000-375000 GCF_028021215.1 Eschrichtius robustus
CCATACCCGAACCCTTACCCTAAGCCGTACCCTAAACCTAACCCTAACCCTAACCCTAACCCTAAGCTACCCTTGACTGCTTCTGCCTCCAATAGATTTCCTAAGCACTAGTGTTTTAAGGAACAGGTTAAAAAGAGAATCCTAATGTGATTTCTTGATAATGGGTGTGTTCCTTATCTTCTCCTAGTGTCTAAACTCTTCTCCATGGCTGGACCCCCAAATAATATTCCTTGACGTGCTAAGGGGTATCTAGAGAGTGGGATAGGTTTAATAACTACCCTAACGTTAATGCGTACCCTAACCCTAACCTCTACCCTAACCTTAACACGTACACTAATCCTAACCCGTAACCTAAACCGAGCCCTAACCCTCAAACTAACCCTAACCCTAACCCTAAACCATACCCTACGCCGTACCCGAACCCGTACCCGAACCCGTACCCTAAGCCGTACCCTAACCCTAACCCTAACACTAACCCTAACCCTAACCCTAACCCTAGCCCTAAGCTACCCTTGACTGCTTCTGCCTCCAATAGATTTCCTAAGCACTTGTGTATTAAGGAACAGGTTAAAAAGAGAATCCTATTGTGATTTCAGGATAATGGGTGTGTTCCTTATCTTCTCCTAGTGTCTAAACTCTTCTCCATGCCTGGACCCCCAAATAATATCCCTTGACGTGCTAAGGGGTATCTAGAGAGTGGGATAGGTTTAATAACTACCCTAACCCTAACGCGTACCCTAACCCTAACACGTACCCTAATCCTAACCCGTACCCTAAAACGATCCCTAACCCTCAAACTAAACCTAACCCTAACCCTAACCCATACCATACGCCGTACCCGAACCCGTACACTAAGTCGTACCCTAAAGCTAACCCTAACCCTAACCCTAACCCTAAACCTAAGCTACCCTTGACTGCTTCTGCCTCCAATAGATTTCCTAAGCACAAGTGTTTTAAGGAACAGGTTAAAAAGAGAATCCTAATGTGATTTTTTGATAATGGGTGTGTTCCTTATCTTCTCCTAGTGTCTAAACTCTTCTCCATGGCTGGACCCCCAAATAATATTCCTTGACGTGCTAAGGGGTATCTAGAGAGTGGGATAGGTTTAATAACTACCCTAACCCTAACGCGTACCATAACCCTAACCCCTACCCTAACCCTAACACGTACCCTAATCCTAAGCCGAAACCTAAACCGAGCCCTAACCTTCACACTAACCCTAACCCTAACTCTAACCCATACCCTACGCCGTACACGAACCCGTACCCGAACCCGTACCCTATGCCGTACCCTAACTCTAGCCCTAACCCTAACCCTAACCCTAAGCTACCCTTGACTGCTTCTGCCTCCAATAGATTTCCTAAGCACTAGTGTTTTAAGGAACAGGTTAAAAAGAGAATCCTAATGTGATTTCTTGATAATGGGTGTGTTCCTTATCTTCTCCTAGTGTCTAAACTCTTCTCCATGGCTGGACCCCCAAATAATATTCCTTGACGTGCTAAGGGGTATCTAGAGAGTGGGATAGGTTTAATAACTACCCTAACCTTAACGCGTACTCTAACCCTAACCCCTACCCTAACCCTAACACGAACCCTAATCCTAACCCGTGCCCTAAACCGAGCCCTAACCTTCAAACTAACCCTAACCCTAACCCTAACCCATACCCTACGCCGTACGCGAACCCGTAACCGAACCCGTACCCTAAGCCGTACCCTAACCCTAACCCTAACCCTAACCCTAACCCTAAGCTACCCTTGACTGCTTCTGCCTCCAATAGATTTCCTAAGCACTAGTGTTTTAAGGAACAGGTTAAAAAGAGAATCCTAATGTGATTTCAGGATAATGGGTGTGTTCTTTATCTTCTCCTAGTGTCTAAACTCTTCTCCATGGCTGGACCCCCAAATAATATTCCTTGACGTGCTAAGGGGTATCTAGAGAGTGGGATAGGTTTAATAACTACCCTATCCCTAACGCGTACCCTAACCCTAACCCCTACCCTAACCCTAACACGAACCCTAATCCTAACCCGTACCCTAAACCGAGCCCTAACCTTCAAACTAACCCTAACACTAACCTAAACCCATACCCTACGCCGTACACGAACCCGTACCCGAACCCGTACCCTAAGCCGTGTCCTAACCCTAGCCCTAACCCTAACCCTAACCCTAAGCTACCCTTGACTGCTTCTGCCTCCAATAGATTTCCTAAGCACTAGTGTTTTAAGGAACAGGTTAAAAAGAGAATCCTAATGTGATTTCTTGATAATGGGTGTGTTCCTTATCTTCTCCTAGTGTCTAAACTCTTCTCCATGGCTGGATCCCCAAATAATATTCCTTGACGTGCTAAGGGGTATCTAGAGAGTGGGATAGGTTTAATAACTACCCGAACCCTAACGCATACCCTAACCCTAACCTCTACCCTAACCCTAACACGTACACTAATCCTAACCCGTACCCTAAACCGAGCCCTAACCCTCAAACTAACCCTAACCCTAACCCTAACCCATAACCTACGCCGTACCCGAACCCATACCCGAACCCTTACCCTAAGCCGTACCCTAAACCTAACCCTAACCCTAACCCTAACCCTAAGCTACCCTTGACTGCTTCTGCCTCCAATAGATTTCCTAAGCACTAGTGTTTTAAGGAACAGGTTAAAAAGAGAATCCTAATGTGATTTCTTGAGAATGGGTGTGTTCCTTATCTTCTCCTAGTGTCTAAACTCTTCTCCATGGCTGGACCCCCAAATAATATTCCTTGACGTGCTAAGGGGTATCTAGAGAGTGGGATAGGTTTAATAACTACCCTAACGTTAACGCGTACCCTAACCCTAACCTCTACCCTAACCTTAACACGTACACTAATCCTAACCCGTAACCTAAACCGAGCCCTAACCCTCAAACTAACCCTAACCCTAACCCTAAACCATACCCTACGCCGTACCCGAACCCGTACCCGAACCCGTACCCTAAGCCGTACCCTAACCCTAACCCTAACGCTAACCCTAACCCTAACCCTAACCCTAGCCCTAAGCTACCCTTGACTGCTTCTGCCTCCAATAGATTTCCTAAGCACTTGTGTATTAAGGAACAGGTTAAAAAGAGAATCCTATTGTGATTTCAGGATAATGGGTGTGTTCCTTATCTTCTCCTAGTGTCTAAACTCTTCTCCATGGCTGGACCCCCAAATAATATCCCTTGACGTGCTAAGGGGTATCTAGAGAGTGGGATAGGTTTAATAACTACCCTAACCCTAACGCGTACCCTAACCCTAACACGTACCCTAATCCTAACCCGTACCCTAAACCGATCCCTAACCCTCAAACTAAACCTAACCCTAACCCTAACCCATACCATACGCCGTACCCGAACCCGTACCCGAACCCGTACACTAAGTCGTACCCTAAAGCTAACCCTAACCCTAACCCTAACCCTAAACCTAAGCTACCCTTGACTGCTTCTGCCTCCAATAGATTTCCTAAGCACAAGTGTTTTAAGGAACAGGTTAAAAAGAGAATCCTAATGTGATTTCTTGATAATGGGTGTGTTCCTTATCTTCTCCTAGTGTCTAAACTCTTCTCCATGGCTGGACCCCCAAATAATATTCCTTGACGTGCTAAGGGGTATCTAGAGAGTGGGATAGGTTTAATAACTACCCTAACCCTAACGCGTACCATAACCCTAACCCCTACCCTAACCCTAACACGTACCCTAATCCTAAGCCGAAACCTAAACCGAGCCCTAACCTTCAAACTAACCCTAACCCTAACTCTAACCCATACCCTACGCCGTACACGAACCCGTACCCGAACCCGTACCCTATGCCGTACCCTAACTCTAGCCCTAACCCTAACCCTAACCCTAAGCTACCCTTGACTGCTTCTGCCTCCAATAGATTTCCTAAGCACTAGTGTTTTAAGGAACAGTTTAAAAAGAGAATCCTAATGTGATTTCTTGATAATGGGTGTGTTCCTTATCTTCTCCTAGTGTCTAAACTCTTCTCCATGGCTGGACCCCCAAATAATATTACTTGACGTGCTAAGGGGTATCTAGAGAGTGGGATAGGTTTAATAACTACCCTAACCCTAACGCGTACCCTAACCCTAACCCCTACCCTAACCCTAACACGTACCCTAATCCTAACCCGTACCCTAAACCGAGCCCTAAACCTCAAACTAACCCTAACCCTAACCCTAACCCATACCCTACGCCGTACCCGAACCCGTACCCTAAGCCTTACCCTAACCCTAACCCTAACCGTAACCCTAACCCTAAGCTACCCTTGACTACTTCTGCCTCCAATAGATTTCCTAAGCACTAGTGTATTAAGGAACAGGTTAAATAGAGAATCCTAATGTGATTTCAGGATAATGGGTGTGTTCTTTATCTTCTCCTAGTGTCTAAACTCTTCTCCATGGCTGGACCCCCAAATAATATTCCTTGACGTGCTAAGGGGTATCTAGAGAGTGGGATAGGTTTAATAACTACCCTAACCCTAACGCGTACCCTAACCCTAACCCCTACCCTAACCCTAACACGAACCCTAATCCTAACCCGTACCCTAAACCGAGCCCTAACCTTCAAACTAACCCTAACACTAACCCAAACCCATACCCTACGCCGTACACGAACCCGTACCCGAACCCGTACCCTAAGCCGTGTCCTAACCCTAGCCCTAACCCTAACCCTAACCCTAAGCTACCCTTGACTGCTTCTGCCTCCAATAGATTTCCTAAGCACTAGTGTTTTAAGGAACAGGTTAAAAAGAGAATCCTAATGTGATTTCTTGATAATGGGTGTGTTCCTTATCTTCTCCTAGTGTCTAAACTCTTCTCCATGGCTGGACCCCCAAATAATATTCCTTGACGTGCTAAGGGGTATCTAGAGAGTGGGATAGGTTTAATAACTACCCTAACCCTAACGCATACCCTAACCCTAACCTCTACCCTAACCCTAACACGTACACTAATCCTAACCCGTACACTAAACCGAGCCCTAACCCTCAAACTAACCCTAACCCTAACCCTAACCCATACCCTACGCCGTACCCGAACCCGTACCCGAACCCGTACCCTAAGCCGTACCCTAACAATAACCCTAACCCTAACCCTAACCCTAAGCTACCCTTGACTGCTTCTGCCTCCAATAGATTTCCTAAGCACTAGTGTTTTAAGGAACAGGTTAAAAAGAGAATCCTAATGTGATTTCTTGATAATGGGTGTGTTCCTTATCTTCTCCTAGTGTCTAAACTCTTCTCCATGGCTGGACCCCCAAATAATATTCCTTGACGTGCTAAGGGGTATCTAGAGAGTGGGATAGGTTTAATAACTACCCTAACGTTAACGCGTACCCTAACCCTAACCTCTACCCTAACCTTAACACGTACACTAATCCTAACCCGTAACCTAAACCGAGCCCTAACCCTCAAACTAACCCTAACCCTAACCCTAAACCATACCCTACGCCGTACCCGAACCCGTACCCGAACCCGTACCCTAAGCCGTACCCTAACCCTAACCCTAACACTAACCCTAACCCTAACCCTAACCCTAGCCCTAAGCTACCCTTGACTGCTTCTGCCTCCAATAGATTTCCTAAGCACTTGTGTATTAAGGAACAGGTTAAAAAGAGAATCCTATTGTGATTTCAGGATAATGGGTGTGTTCCTTATCTTCTCCTAGTGTCTAAACTCTTCTCCATGCCTGGACCCCCAAATAATATCCCTTGACGTGCTAAGGGGTATCTAGAGAGTGGGATAGGTTTAATAACTACCCTAACCCTAACGCGTACCCTAACCCTAACACGTACCCTAATCCTAACCCGTACCCTAAACCGATCCCTAACCCTCAAACTAAACCTAACCCTAACCCTAACCCATACCATACGCCGTACCCGAACCCGTACACTAAGTCGTACCCTAAAGCTAACCCTAACCCTAACCCTAACCCTAAACCTAAGCTACCCTTGACTGCTTCTGCCTCCAATAGATTTCCTAAGCACAAGTGTTTTAAGGAACAGGTTAAAAAGAGAATCCTAATGTGATTTCTTGATAATGGGTGTGTTCCTTATCTTCTCCTAGTGTCTAAACTCTTCTCCATGGCTGGACCCCCAAATAATATTCCTTGACGTGCTAAGGGGTATCTAGAGAGTGGGATAGGTTTAATAACTACCCTAACCTTAACGCGTACTCTAACCCTAACCCCTACCCTAACCCTAACACGTACCCTAATCCTAACCCGTACCCTAAACCGAGCCCTAACCCTCAAACTAACCCTAAACCTAACCCTAACCCATACCCTATACCGTACCCGAAACCGTACCCGAACCCGTACCCTAAGCCTTACCCTAACAATAACCCTAACCCTAACCATAACTCTAAGCTACCCTTGACTGCTTCTGCCTCCAATAGATTTCGTAAGCACTAGTGTTTTAAGGAACAGGTTAAAAAGAGAATCCTAATGTGATTTCTTGATAATGGGTGTGTTCCTTATCTTCTCCTAGTGTCTAAACTCTTCTCCATGGCTGGACCCCCAAATAATATTCCTTGACGTGCTAAGGGGTATCTAGAGAGTGGGATAGGTTTAATAACTACCCTTACCCTAACGCGTACCCTAACCCTAACCTCTACCTTAACCCTAACACGTACACTAATCCTAACCCGTAACCTAAACCGAGCCCTAACCCTCAAATTAACCCTAACCCTAACCCTAACCCATACCCTACGCCGTACCCGAACCCTTACCCGAACCCGTACCCTAAGCCGTACCCTAAACCTAACCCTAACCCTAACCCTAACCCTAAGCTACGCTTGACTGCTTCTGCCTCCAATAGATTTCCTAAGCACTAGTGTATTAAGGAACAGGTTAAAAAGAGAATCCTAATGTGATTTCAGGATAATGGGTGTGTTCCTTATCTTCTCCTAGTGTCTAAACTCTTCTCCATGGCTGGACCCCCAAATAATATTCCTTGACGTGCTAAGGGGTATCTAGAGAGTGGGATAGGTTTAATAACTACCCTAAGCTTAACGCGTACCCTAACCCTAACCCCTACCCTAACCCTAACACGAACCCTAATCCTAACCCGTGCCCTAAACCGAGCCCTAACCTTCAAACTAACCCTAACCCTAACCCTAACCCATACCCTACGCCGTACGCGAACCCGTACCCGAACCCGTACCCTAAGCCGTACCCTAACCCTAACCCTAACCCTAACCCTAACCCTAAGCTACCCTTGACTGCTTCTGCCTCCAATAGATTTCCTAAGCACTAGTGTTTTAAGGAACAGGTTAAAAAGAGAATCCTAATGTGATTTCAGGATAATGGGTGTGTTCCTTATCTTCTCCTAGTGTCTAAACTCTTCTCCATGGCTGGACCCCCAAATAATATTCCTTGACGTGCTAAGGGGTATCTAGAGAGTGGGATAGGTTTAATAACTACCCTAACCTTAACGCGTACCCTAACCCTAACCCCTACCCTAACCCTAACACGAACCCTAATATTAACCCGTGCCCTAAACCGAGCCCTAACCTTCAAACTAACCCTAACCCTAACCCTAACCCATACCCTACGCCGTACACGAACCCGTACACGAACCCGTACCCTAAGCCGTACCCTAAACCTAACCCTAACCCTAACCCTAACCCTAAGCTACCCTTGACTGCTTCTGCCTCCAATAGATTTCCTAAGCACAAGTGTTTTAAGGAACAGGTTAAAAAGAGAATCCTAATGTGATTTCTTGATAATGGGTGTGTTCCTTATCTTCTCCTAGTGTCTAAACTCTTCTCCATGGCTGGACCCCCAAATAATATTCCTTGACGAGCTAAGGGGTATCTAGAGAGTGGGATAGGTTTAATAACTACCCTAACCCTAACGCGTACCATAACCCTAACCCCTACCCTAACCCTAACACGTACCCTAATCCTAAGCCGAAACCTAAACCGAGCCCTAACCTTCAAACTAACCCTAACCCTAACTCTAACCCATACCCTACGCCGTACACGAACCCGTACCCGAACCCGTACCCTATGCCGTACCCTAACTCTAGCCCTAACCCTAACCCTAACCCTAAGCTACCCTTGACTGCTTCTGTCTCCAATAGATTTCCTAAGCACTAGTGTTTTAAGGAACAGGTTAAAAAGAGAATCCTAATGTGATTTCTTGATAATGGTTGTGTTCCTTATCTTCTCCTAGTGTCTAAACTCTTCTCCATGGCTGGACACCCAAATAATATTCCTTGACGTGCTAAGGGGTATCTAGAGAGTGGGATAGGTTTAATAACTACCCTAACCCTAACGCGTACTCTAACCCTAAC
Organism: Eschrichtius robustus; assembly: GCF_028021215.1. Classification (NCBI taxonomy): domain Eukaryota; kingdom Metazoa; phylum Chordata; class Mammalia; order Artiodactyla; family Eschrichtiidae; genus Eschrichtius; species Eschrichtius robustus. The sequence goes on from NW_027175276.1 coordinate 263,309, forward strand.
CCCTACCCTAACCCTAACACGTACCCTAATCCTAACCCGTACCCTAAACCGAGCCCTAACCCTCAAACTAACCCTAACACTAACCCTAACCAATATCCTACGCCATACCCAAAACCGTACCCGAACCCGTACACGAACCCGTACCCTAAGCCGTACCCTAACCCTAACCCTAACCCTAAGCTACCCTTGACTGCTTCTGCCTCCAATAGATTTCCTAAGCACTAGTGTTTTAAGGAACAGGTTAAAAAGAGAATCCTAATGTGATTTCTTGATGACGGGTGTGTTCCTTATCTTCTCCTAGTGTCTAAACTCTTCTCCATGGCTGGACCCCCAAATAATATTCCTTGACGTGCTAAGGGGTATCTAGAGAGTGGGATAGGTTTAATAAATACCCTAACCCTAACGCATACCCTAACCCTAACCCCTACCCTAACCCTAACACGTACCCTAATCCTAACCCGTACCCTAAACCGAGCCCTAACCCTCAAAATAACCCTAACCCTAACCCTAACCCATACCCTATACCGTACCCGAAACCGTACCCGAACCCGTACCCTAAGCCTTACCCTAACAATAACCCTAACCCTAACCATAACTCTAAGCTACCCTTGACTGCTTCTGCCTCCAATAGATTTCATAAGCACTAGTGTTTTAAGGAACAGGTTAAAAAGAGAATCCTAATGTGATTTCTTGATAATGGGTGTGTTCCTTATCTTCTCCTACTGTCTAAACTCTTCTCCATGGCTGGTCCCCCAAATAATATTCCTTGACGTGCTAAGGGGTATCTAGGGAGTGGGATAGGTTTAATAACTACCCTAACCCTAACGCGTACCCTAACCCTAACCCCTACCCTAACCCTAACACGTACCCTAATCCTAACCCGTACCCTAAACCGAGCCCTAACCCTCAAACTAACCCTAACCCTAACCCTAACCCATACCCTATGCCGTACCCGAACGCGTACCATAAGCCTTACCCTAACAATAACCCTAACCCTAACCCTAAGCTACCCTTGACTGCTTCTGCCTCCAATAGATTTCCTAAGCACTAGTGTTTTAAGGAACAGGTTAAAAAGAGAATCCTAATGTGATTTCTTGATAATGGGTGTGTTCCTTATCTTCTCCTAGTGTCTAAACTTTTCTCCATGGCTGGACCCCCAAATAATATTCCTTGACGTGCTAAGGGGTATCTAGAGAGTGGGATAGGTTTAATAACTACCCTAACCCTAACGCGTACCCTAACCCTAACCCCTACCCTCACCCTAACACGTACCCTAATCCTAACCCGTACCCTAAACCGAGCCCTAACCCTCAAACTAACCCTAACCCTAACCCTAACCCATATCCTACGCCATACCCAAACCCATACCCGAACCCGTACCCGAACCCGTACCCTAAGCCGTACCCTAACCCAAACCATAACCCTAAGCTACCCTTGACAGCTTCTGCCTCCAATAGATTTCCTAAGCACTAGTGTTTTAAGGAACAGGTTAAAAAGAGAATCCTAATGTGATTTCTTGATAATGGGTGTGTTCCTTATCTTCTCCTAGTGTCTAAACACTTCTCCATGGCTGGACCCCCAAATAATATTCCTTGACGTGTTAAGGGGTATCTAGAGAGTGGGATAGGTTTAATAACTACCCTAACCCTAATGCGTACCCTAACCCTAACCCCTACCCTAACCCTAACACGAACCCTAATCCTAACCCGTACCCTAAACCGAGCCCTAACCTTCAAACTAACCCTAACCCTAACCCTAACCCATACCCTACAGCGTACACGAACCCGTACCCGAACCCGTACCCTAAGCCGTACCCTAACCCTAACCCTAACCCTAACCCTAACCCTAACCCTAAGCTACCCTTGACTGCTTCTGCCTCCAATAGATTTCCTAAGCACTAGTGTTTTAAGGAACAGGTTAAAGAGAGAATCCTAATGTGATTTCTTGATAATGGGTGTGTTCCTTATCTTCTCCTACTGTCTAAACTCTTCTCCATGGCTGCACCCCCAAATAATATTCCTTGACGTGCTAAGGGGTATCTAGGGAGTGGGTTAGGTTTAATAACCACCCTAACCCTAACGCGTACCCTAACCCTAACCCCTACCCTAACCCTAACACGTACCCTACTCCTAACCCGTACCCTAAACCGAGCCCTAACCCTCAAACTAAACCTAACCCTAACCCTAACCCATACCCTATGCCGTACCCGAACCCGTACCCTAAGCCTTACCCTAACAATAACCCTAACCCTAACCCTAAGCTACCCTTGACTGCTTCTGCCTCCAATAGATTTCCTAAGCACTAGTGTTTTAAGGAACAGGTTAAAAAGAGAATCCTAATGTGATTTCTTGAGAATGGGTGTGTTCCTTATCTTCTCCTAGTGTCTAAACTCTTCTCCATGGCTGGACCCCCAAATAATATTCCTTGACGTGCTAAGGGGTATCTAGAGAGTGGGATAGGTTTAATAACTACCCTAACGTTAACGCGTACCCTAACCCTAACCTCTACCCTAACCTTAACACGTACACTAATCCTAACCCGTAACCTAAACCGAGCCCTAACCCTCAAACTAACCCTAACCCTAACCCTAAACCATACCCTACGCCGTACCCGAACCCGTACCCGAACCCGTACCCTAAGCCGTACCCTAACCCTAACCCTAACGCTAACCCTAACCCTAACCCTAACCCTAGCCCTAAGCTACCCTTGACTGCTTCTGCCTCCAATAGATTTCCTAAGCACTTGTGTATTAAGGAACAGGTTAAAAAGAGAATCCTATTGTGATTTCAGGATAATGGGTGTGTTCCTTATCTTCTCCTAGTGTCTAAACTCTTCTCCATGGCTGGACCCCCAAATAATATCCCTTGACGTGCTAAGGGGTATCTAGAGAGTGGGATAGGTTTAATAACTACCCTAACCCTAACGCGTACCCTAACCCTAACACGTACCCTAATCCTAACCCGTACCCTAAACCGATCCCTAACCCTCAAACTAAACCTAACCCTAACCCTAACCCATACCATACGCCGTACCCGAACCCGTACCCGAACCCGTACACTAAGTCGTACCCTAAAGCTAACCCTAACCCTAACCCTAACCCTAAACCTAAGCTACCCTTGACTGCTTCTGCCTCCAATAGATTTCCTAAGCACAAGTGTTTTAAGGAACAGGTTAAAAAGAGAATCCTAATGTGATTTCTTGATAATGGGTGTGTTCCTTATCTTCTCCTAGTGTCTAAACTCTTCTCCATGGCTGGACCCCCAAATAATATTCCTTGACGTGCTAAGGGGTATCTAGAGAGTGGGATAGGTTTAATAACTACCCTAACCCTAACGCGTACCATAACCCTAACCCCTACCCTAACCCTAACACGTACCCTAATCCTAAGCCGAAACCTAAACCGAGCCCTAACCTTCAAACTAACCCTAACCCTAACTCTAACCCATACCCTACGCCGTACACGAACCCGTACCCGAACCCGTACCCTATGCCGTACCCTAACTCTAGCCCTAACCCTAACCCTAACCCTAAGCTACCCTTGACTGCTTCTGCCTCCAATAGATTTCCTAAGCACTAGTGTTTTAAGGAACAGTTTAAAAAGAGAATCCTAATGTGATTTCTTGATAATGGGTGTGTTCCTTATCTTCTCCTAGTGTCTAAACTCTTCTCCATGGCTGGACCCCCAAATAATATTACTTGACGTGCTAAGGGGTATCTAGAGAGTGGGATAGGTTTAATAACTACCCTAACCCTAACGCGTACCCTAACCCTAACCCCTACCCTAACCCTAACACGTACCCTAATCCTAACCCGTACCCTAAACCGAGCCCTAAACCTCAAACTAACCCTAACCCTAACCCTAACCCATACCCTACGCCGTACCCGAACCCGTACCCTAAGCCTTACCCTAACCCTAACCCTAACCGTAACCCTAACCCTAAGCTACCCTTGACTACTTCTGCCTCCAATAGATTTCCTAAGCACTAGTGTATTAAGGAACAGGTTAAATAGAGAATCCTAATGTGATTTCAGGATAATGGGTGTGTTCTTTATCTTCTCCTAGTGTCTAAACTCTTCTCCATGGCTGGACCCCCAAATAATATTCCTTGACGTGCTAAGGGGTATCTAGAGAGTGGGATAGGTTTAATAACTACCCTAACCCTAACGCGTACCCTAACCCTAACCCCTACCCTAACCCTAACACGAACCCTAATCCTAACCCGTACCCTAAACCGAGCCCTAACCTTCAAACTAACCCTAACACTAACCCAAACCCATACCCTACGCCGTACACGAACCCGTACCCGAACCCGTACCCTAAGCCGTGTCCTAACCCTAGCCCTAACCCTAACCCTAACCCTAAGCTACCCTTGACTGCTTCTGCCTCCAATAGATTTCCTAAGCACTAGTGTTTTAAGGAACAGGTTAAAAAGAGAATCCTAATGTGATTTCTTGATAATGGGTGTGTTCCTTATCTTCTCCTAGTGTCTAAACTCTTCTCCATGGCTGGACCCCCAAATAATATTCCTTGACGTGCTAAGGGGTATCTAGAGAGTGGGATAGGTTTAATAACTACCCTAACCCTAACGCATACCCTAACCCTAACCTCTACCCTAACCCTAACACGTACACTAATCCTAACCCGTACACTAAACCGAGCCCTAACCCTCAAACTAACCCTAACCCTAACCCTAACCCATACCCTACGCCGTACCCGAACCCGTACCCGAACCCGTACCCTAAGCCGTACCCTAACAATAACCCTAACCCTAACCCTAACCCTAAGCTACCCTTGACTGCTTCTGCCTCCAATAGATTTCCTAAGCACTAGTGTTTTAAGGAACAGGTTAAAAAGAGAATCCTAATGTGATTTCTTGATAATGGGTGTGTTCCTTATCTTCTCCTAGTGTCTAAACTCTTCTCCATGGCTGGACCCCCAAATAATATTCCTTGACGTGCTAAGGGGTATCTAGAGAGTGGGATAGGTTTAATAACTACCCTAACGTTAACGCGTACCCTAACCCTAACCTCTACCCTAACCTTAACACGTACACTAATCCTAACCCGTAACCTAAACCGAGCCCTAACCCTCAAACTAACCCTAACCCTAACCCTAAACCATACCCTACGCCGTACCCGAACCCGTACCCGAACCCGTACCCTAAGCCGTACCCTAACCCTAACCCTAACACTAACCCTAACCCTAACCCTAACCCTAGCCCTAAGCTACCCTTGACTGCTTCTGCCTCCAATAGATTTCCTAAGCACTTGTGTATTAAGGAACAGGTTAAAAAGAGAATCCTATTGTGATTTCAGGATAATGGGTGTGTTCCTTATCTTCTCCTAGTGTCTAAACTCTTCTCCATGCCTGGACCCCCAAATAATATCCCTTGACGTGCTAAGGGGTATCTAGAGAGTGGGATAGGTTTAATAACTACCCTAACCCTAACGCGTACCCTAACCCTAACACGTACCCTAATCCTAACCCGTACCCTAAACCGATCCCTAACCCTCAAACTAAACCTAACCCTAACCCTAACCCATACCATACGCCGTACCCGAACCCGTACACTAAGTCGTACCCTAAAGCTAACCCTAACCCTAACCCTAACCCTAAACCTAAGCTACCCTTGACTGCTTCTGCCTCCAATAGATTTCCTAAGCACAAGTGTTTTAAGGAACAGGTTAAAAAGAGAATCCTAATGTGATTTCTTGATAATGGGTGTGTTCCTTATCTTCTCCTAGTGTCTAAACTCTTCTCCATGGCTGGACCCCCAAATAATATTCCTTGACGTGCTAAGGGGTATCTAGAGAGTGGGATAGGTTTAATAACTACCCTAACCTTAACGCGTACTCTAACCCTAACCCCTACCCTAACCCTAACACGTACCCTAATCCTAACCCGTACCCTAAACCGAGCCCTAACCCTCAAACTAACCCTAAACCTAACCCTAACCCATACCCTATACCGTACCCGAAACCGTACCCGAACCCGTACCCTAAGCCTTACCCTAACAATAACCCTAACCCTAACCATAACTCTAAGCTACCCTTGACTGCTTCTGCCTCCAATAGATTTCGTAAGCACTAGTGTTTTAAGGAACAGGTTAAAAAGAGAATCCTACTGTGATTTCTTGATAATGGGTGTGTTCCTTATCTTCTCCTAGTGTCTAAACTCTTCTCCATGGCTGGACCCCCAAATAATATTCCTTGACGTGCTAAGGGGTATCTAGAGAGTGGGATAGGTTTAATAACTACCCTTACCCTAACGCGTACCCTAACCCTAACCTCTACCTTAACCCTAACACGTACACTAATCCTAACCCGTAACCTAAACCGAGCCCTAACCCTCAAATTAACCCTAACCCTAACCCTAACCCATACCCTACGCCGTACCCGAACCCTTACCCGAACCCGTACCCTAAGCCGTACCCTAAACCTAACCCTAACCCTAACCCTAACCCTAAGCTACGCTTGACTGCTTCTGCCTCCAATAGATTTCCTAAGCACTAGTGTATTAAGGAACAGGTTAAAAAGAGAATCCTAATGTGATTTCAGGATAATGGGTGTGTTCCTTATCTTCTCCTAGTGTCTAAACTCTTCTCCATGGCTGGACCCCCAAATAATATTCCTTGACGTGCTAAGGGGTATCTAGAGAGTGGGATAGGTTTAATAACTACCCTAAGCTTAACGCGTACCCTAACCCTAACCCCTACCCTAACCCTAACACGAACCCTAATCCTAACCCGTGCCCTAAACCGAGCCCTAACCTTCAAACTAACCCTAACCCTAACCCTAACCCATACCCTACGCCGTACGCGAACCCGTACCCGAACCCGTACCCTAAGCCGTACCCTAACCCTAACCCTAACCCTAACCCTAACCCTAAGCTACCCTTGACTGCTTCTGCCTCCAATAGATTTCCTAAGCACTAGTGTTTTAAGGAACAGGTTAAAAAGAGAATCCTAATGTGATTTCAGGATAATGGGTGTGTTCCTTATCTTCTCCTAGTGTCTAAACTCTTCTCCATGGCTGGACCCCCAAATAATATTCCTTGACGTGCTAAGGGGTATCTAGAGAGTGGGATAGGTTTAATAACTACCCTAACCTTAACGCGTACCCTAACCCTAACCCCTACCCTAACCCTAACACGAACCCTAATATTAACCCGTGCCCTAAACCGAGCCCTAACCTTCAAACTAACCCTAACCCTAACCCTAACCCATACCCTACGCCGTACACGAACCCGTACACGAACCCGTACCCTAAGCCGTACCCTAAACCTAACCCTAACCCTAACCCTAACCCTAAGCTACCCTTGACTGCTTCTGCCTCCAATAGATTTCCTAAGCACAAGTGTTTTAAGGAACAGGTTAAAAAGAGAATCCTAATGTGATTTCTTGATAATGGGTGTGTTCCTTATTTTCTCCTAGTGTCTAAACTCTTCTCCATGGCTGGACCCCCAAATAATATTCCTTGACGAGCTAAGGGGTATCTAGAGAGTGGGATAGGTTTAATAACTACCCTAACCCTAACGCGTACCATAACCCTAACCCCTACCCTAACCCTAACACGTACCCTAATCCTAAGCCGAAACCTAAACCGAGCCCTAACCTTCAAACTAACCCTAACCCTAACTCTAACCCATACCCTACGCCGTACACGAACCCGTACCCGAACCCGTACCCTATGCCGTACCCTAACTCTAGCCCTAACCCTAACCCTAACCCTAAGCTACCCTTGACTGCTTCTGTCTCCAATAGATTTCCTAAGCACTAGTGTTTTAAGGAACAGGTTAAAAAGAGAATCCTAATGTGATTTCTTGATAATGGTTGTGTTCCTTATCTTCTCCTAGTGTCTAAACTCTTCTCCATGGCTGGACACCCAAATAATATTCCTTGACGTGCTAAGGGGTATCTAGAGAGTGGGATAGGTTTAATAACTACCCTAACCCTAACGCGTACTCTAACCCTAACCCCTACCCTAACCCTAACACGTACCCTAATCCTAACCCGTACCCTAAACCGAGCCCTAACCCTCAAACTAACCCTAACACTAACCCTAACCAATATCCTACGCCATACCCAAAACCGTACCCGAACCCGTACACGAACCCGTACCCTAAGCCGTACCCTAACCCTAACCCTAACCCTAAGCTACCCTTGACTGCTTCTGCCTCCAATAGATTTCCTAAGCACTAGTGTTTTAAGGAACAGGTTAAAAAGAGAATCCTAATGTGATTTCTTGATAATGGGTGTGTTCCTTATCTTCTCCTACTGTCTAAACTCTTCTCCATGGCTGGTCCCCCAAATAATATTCCTTGACGTGCTAAGGGGTATCTAGGGAGTGGGATAGGTTTAATAACTACCCTAACCCTAACGCGTACCCTAACCCTAACCCCTACCCTAACCCTAACACGTACCCTAATCCTAACCCGTACCCTAAACCGAGCCCTAACCCTCAAAATAACCCTAACCCTAACCCTAACCCATACCCTATACCGTACCCGAAACCGTACCCGAACCCGTACCCTAAGCCTTACCCTAACAATAACCCTAAACCTAACCATAACTCTAAGCTACCCTTGACTGCTTCTGCCTCCAATAGATTTCATAAGCACTAGTGTTTTAAGGAACAGGTTAAAAAGAGAATCCTAATGTGATTTCTTGATAATGGGTGTGTTCCTTATCTTCTCCTACTGTCTAAACTCTTCTCCATGGCTGGTCCCCCAAATAATATTCCTTGACGTGCTAAGGGGTATCTAGGGAGTGGGATAGGTTTAATAACTACCCTAACCCTAACGCGTACCCTAACCCTAACCCCTACCCTAACCCTAACACGTACCCTAATCCTAACCCGTACCCTAAACCGAGCCCTAACCCTCAAACTAACCCTAACCCTAACCCTAACCCATACCCTATGCCGTACCCGAACGCGTACCATAAGCCTTACCCTAACAATAACCCTAACCCTAACCCTAAGCTACCCTTGACTGCTTCTGCCTCCAATAGATTTCCTAAGCACTAGTGTTTTAAGGAACAGGTTAAAAAGAGAATCCTAATGTGATTTCTTGATAATGGGTGTGTTCCTTATCTTCTCCTAGTGTCTAAACTTTTCTCCATGGCTGGACCCCCAAATAATATTCCTTGACGTGCTAAGGGGTATCTAGAGAGTGGGATAGGTTTAATAACTACCCTAACCCTAACGCGTACCCTAACCCTAACCCCTACCCTCACCCTAACACGTACCCTAATCCTAACCCGTACCCTAAACCGAGCCCTAACCCTCAAACTAACCCTAACCCTAACCCTAACCCATATCCTACGCCATACACAAACCCATACCCGAACCCGTACCCGAACCCGTACCCTAAGCCGTACCCTAACCCAAACCATAACCCTAAGCTACCCTTGACAGCTTCTGCCTCCAATAGATTTCCTAAGCACTAGTGTTTTAAGGAACAGGTTAAAAAGAGAATCCTAATGTGATTTCTTGATAATGGGTGTGTTCCTTATCTTCTCCTAGTGTCTAAACACTTCTCCATGGCTGGACCCCCAAATAATATTCCTTGACGTGTTAAGGGGTATCTAGAGAGTGGGATAGGTTTAATAACTACCCTAACCCTAATGCGTACCCTAACCCTAACCCCTACCCTAACCCTAACACGAACCCTAATCCTAACCCGTACCCTAAACCGAGCCCTAACCTTCAAACTAACCCTAACCCTAACCCTAACCCATACCCTACAGCGTACACGAACCCGTACCCGAACCCGTACCCTAAGCCGTACCCTAACCCTAACCCTAACCCTAACCCTAACCCTAACCCTAAGCTACCCTTGACTGCTTCTGCCTCCAATAGATTTCCTAAGCACTAGTGTTTTAAGGAACAGGTTAAAGAGAGAATCCTAATGTGATTTCTTGATAATGGGTGTGTTCCTTATCTTCTCCTACTGTCTAAACTCTTCTCCATGGCTGCACCCCCAAATAATATTCCTTGACGTGCTAAGGGGTATCTAGGGAGTGGGTTAGGTTTAATAACCACCCTAACCCTAACGCGTACCCTAACCCTAACCCCTACCCTAACCCTAACACGTACCCCACTCCTAACCCGTACCCTAAACCGAGCCCTAACCCTCAAACTAAACCTAACCCTAACCCTAACCCATACCCTATGCCGTACCCGAACCCGTACCCTAAGCCTTACCCTAACAATAACCCTAACCCTAACCCTAAGCTACCCTTGACTGCTTCTGCCTCCAATAGATTTCCTAAGCACTAGTGTTTTAAGGAACAGGTTAAAAAGAGAATCCTAATGTGATTTCTTGATAATGGGTGTGTTCCTTATCTTCTCCTAGTGTCTAAACACTTCTCCATGGCTGGACCCCCAAATAATATTCCTTGACGTGTTAAGGGGTATCTAGAGAGTGGGATAGGTTTAATAACTACCCTAACCCTAATGCGTACCCTAACCCTAACCCCTACCCTAACCCTAACACGAACCCTAATCCTAACCCGTACCCTAAACCGAGCCCTAACCTTCAAACTAACCCTAACCCTAACCCTAACCCATACCCTACAGCGTACACGAACCCGTACCCGAACCCGTACCCTAAGCCGTACCCTAACCCTAACCCTAACCCTAACCCTAACCCTAACCCTAAGCTACCCTTGACTGCTTCTGCCTCCAATAGATTTCCTAAGCACTAGTGTTTTAAGGAACAGGTTAAAGAGAGAATCCTAATGTGATTTCTTGATAATGGGTGTGTTCCTTATCTTCTCCTACTGTCTAAACTCTTCTCCATGGCTGCACCCCCAAATAATATTCCTTGACGTGCTAAGGGGTATCTAGGGAGTGGGTTAGGTTTAATAACCACCCTAACCCTAACGCGTACCCTAACCCTAACCCCTACCCTAACCCTAACACGTACCCCACTCCTAACCCGTACCCTAAACCGAGCCCTAACCCTCAAACTAAACCTAACCCTAACCCTAACCCATACCCTATGCCGTACCCGAACCCGTACCCTAAGCCTTACCCTAACAATAACCCTAACCCTAACCCTAAGCTACCCTTGACTGCTTCTGCCTCCAATAGATTTCCTAAGCACTAGTGTTTTAAGGAACAGGTTAAAAAGAGAATCCTAATGTGATTTCTTGATAATGGGTGTGTTCCTTATCTTCTCCTAGTGTCTAAACTCTTCTCCATGGCTGGCCACCCAAATACTATTCCTTGACGTGCTAAGGGGTATCTAGAGAGTGGGATAGGTTTAATAACTACCCTAACCCTAACGCATACCCTAACCCTAACCTCTACCCTAACCCTAACACGTACACTAATCCTAACCCGTACCCTAAACCGAGCCCTAACCCTCAAACTAACCCTAACCCTAAACCTAACCCATACCCTACGCCGTACCCGAACCCGTACCCGAACCCGTACCCGAACCCGTACCCTAAGCCGTACCCTAAACCTAACCCTAACCCTAACCCTAATCCTAAGCTACCCTTTACTGCTTCTGCCTCCAATAGATTTCTTAAGCACTAGTGTATTAAGGAACAGGTTAAAAAGAGAATCCTAATGTGATTTCTTGATAATGGGTGTGTTTCTTATCTTTCCTAGTGTCTAAACTCTTCTCCATGGCTGGACACCCAAATAATATTCCTTGACGTGCTAAGGGGTATCTAGAGAGTGGGATAGGTTTAATAACTACCCTAACCCTAACGCGTACCCTAACCCTAACACGTACCCTAATCCTAACCCGTACCCTAAACCGAGCCCTAACCCTCAAACTAACCCTAACCCTAACCCTAACCCATACCCTACGCCGTACCCGAACCCGTACCCGAACCCGTACCCTAAGCCGTACCCTAAAGCTAAACCTAACCCTAACCCTAACCCTAACCCTAAGCTACCCTTGACTGCTTCTGCCTCCAATAGATTTCCTAAGCACTAGTGTTTTAAGGAACAGGTTAAAAAGAGAATCCTAATGTGATTTCTTGATAATGGGTGTGTTCCTTATCTTCTCCTAGTGTCTAAACTCTTCTCCATGGCTGGACCCCCAAATAATATTCCTTGACGTGCTAAGGGTTATCTAGAGAGTGGGATAGGTTTAATAACTACCCTAACCCTAACGCGTACCCTAACCCTAACCGCTACCCTAACCCTAAGACGTACCCTAATCCTAACCCGTAACCTAAACCGAGCCCTAACCCTCAAACTAACCCTAACCCTAACCCTAACCCATACCCTACGCCATACCCGAACCCGTACACTAAGCCGTACCCTAACCCTAACCCTAAACCTAACCCTAACCCTAAACCTAACACTAACCCTAAGCTACCCTTGACTGCTTCTGCATCCAATAGATTTCCTAAGCACTAGTGTTTTAAGGAACAGGTTAAAAACAGAATCCTAATGTGATTTCTTGATAATGGGTGTGTTCCTTATCTTCTCCTAGTGTCTAAACTCTTCTCCATGGCTGGACCCCCAAATAATATTCCTTGACGTGCTAAGGGGTATCTAGAGAGTGGGATAGGTTTAATAACTACCCTAACCCTAACGCGTACCCTAACCCTAACCCCTACCCTAACCCTAACACGTACCCTAATCCTAACCCGTAACCTAAACCGAGCCCTAACCCTCAAACTAACCCTAACCCTAAACCTAACCCATACCCTACGCCGTACCCGAACCCGTACCCGAACCCTTACCCGAACCAGTACCCTAAGCCGTACCCTAACCCTAACCGTAACCCTAAGCTACCCTTGACTGCTTCTGCCTCCAATAGATTTCCTAAGCACTAGTGTTTTAAGGAACAGGTTAAAAAGAGAATCCTAATGTGATTTCTTGATAATGGGTGTGTTCCTTATCTTCTCCTAGTGTCTAAACTCTTCTCCATGGCTGGACCCCCAAATAATATTCCTTGACGTGCTAAGGGGTATCTAGAGAGTGGGATAGGTTTAATAACTACCCTAACCCTAACGCGTACCCTAACCCTAACCCCTACCCTAACCCTAACACGTACCCTAATCCTAACCCGTACCCTAAACGGAGCCCTAACCCTCAAACTAACCCTAACCCTAACCCTAACCCATACCCTACGCCGTACACGAACCCGTACCCAAACCCGTACCCTAAGCCGTACCCTAACCCTAACCCTAACCCTAACCCTAACCCTAAGCTACCCTTGACTGCTTCTGCCTCCAATACATTTCCTAAGCACTAGTGTATTAAGGAACAGGTTAAAAAGAGAATCCTAATGTGATTTCAGGATAATGGGTGTGTTCCTTATCTTCTCCTAGTGTCTAAACTCTTCTCCATGGCTGGACCCCCAAATAATATTCCTTGACGTGCTAAGGGGTATCTAGAGAGTGGGATAGGTTTAATAACTACCCTAAACCTAACGCGTACCCTAACCCTAACCCCTACCCTAACCCTAACACGAACCCTAATCCTAACCCGTACCCTAAACCGAGCCCTAACCTTCAAACTAATCCTAAACTTAACCCAAACCCATACCCTACGCCGTACACGAACCCTTACCCGAACCCGTACCCTAAGCCGTGTCCTAACCCTAGCCCTAACCCTAACCCTAACCCTAAGCTACCCTTGACTGCTTCTGCCTCCAATAGATTTCCTAAGCACTAGTGTTTTAAGGAACAGGTTAAAAAGAGAATCCTAATGTGATTTCTTGATAATGGGTGTGTTCCTTATCTTCTCCTAGTGTCTAAACTCTTCTCCATGGCTGGACCCCCAAATAATATTCCTTGACGTGCTAAGGGGTATCTAGAGAGTGGGATAGGTTTAATAACTACCCTAACCCTAACGCGTACCCTAACCCTAACCCATACCCTAACCCTAACACGAACCCTAATCCTAACCCGTACCCTAAACCGAGCCCTAACCTTCAAACTAACCCTAACCCTAACCCTAACCCATACCCTACAGCGTACACGAACCCGTAACCGAACCCGTACCCTAAGCCGTACCCTAACCTTAACCCTAACCCTAACCCTAACCCTAAGCTACCCTTGACTGCTTTGCCTCCAATAGATTTCCTAAGCACTAGTGTTTTAAGGAACAGGTTAAAAAGAGAATCCTAATGTGATTTCTTGATAATGGGTGTGTTCCTTATCTTCTCCTACTGTCTAAACTCTTCTCCATGGCTGGACCCCCAAATAATATTCCTTGACGTGCTAAGGGGTATCTAGGGAGTGGGATAGGTTTAATAACTATCCTAACCCTAACGCGTACCCTAACCCTAACCCCTACCCTAACCCTAACACGTACCCTACTCCTAACCCGTACCCTAAACCGAGACCTAACCCACAAACTAACCCTAACCCTAAACCTAACCCATACCCTATGCCGTACCCGAACCCGTACCCTATGCCTTGCCCTAACAATAACCCTAACCCTAACCCTAACCGTAACCCTAACCCTAAACTACCCTTGACTGCTTCTGCCTCCAATAGATTTCCTAAGCACTAGTGTATTAAGGAACAGGTTAAAAAGAGAATCCTAATGTGATTTCAGGATAATGGGTGTGTTCCTTATCTTCTCCTAGTGTCTAAACTCTTCTCCATGGCTGGACCCCCAATTAATATTCCTTGACGTGCTAAGGGGTATCTAGAGAGTGGGATAGCTTTAATAACTACCCTAACCCTAACGCGTACCCTAACCCTAACCCCTACCCTAACCCTAACACGAACCCTAATCCTAACCCGTACCCTAAACCGAGCCCTAACCTTCAAACTAACCCTAAACCTAACCCAAACCCATACCCTACGCCGTACATGAACCCGTACCCGAACCCGTACCCTAAGCCGTGTCCTAACCCTAGCCCTAACCCTAACCCTAACCCTAAGCTACCCTTGACTGCTTCTGCCTCCAATAGATTTCCTAAGCACTAGTGTATTAAGGAACAGGTTAAAAAGAGAATCCTAATATGATTTCAGGATAATGGGTGTGTTCCTTATCTTCTCCTAGTGTCTAAACTCTTCTCCATGGCTGGATCCCCAAATAATATTCCTTGACGTGCTAAGGGGTATCTAGAGAGTGGGATAGGTTTAATAACTACCCTAACCCTAACGCGTACCCTAACCCTAACCCCTACCCTAACCCTAACACGAACCCTAATCCTAACCCGTACCCTAAACCGAGCCCTAACCTTCAAACTAATCCTAACCCTAACCCAAACCCATACCCTACGCCGTACACGAACCCGTACCCGAAGCCGTACCCTAAGCCGTGTCCTAACCCTAGCCCTAACCCTAACCCTAACCCTAAGCTACCCTTGACTGCTTCTGCCTCCAATAGATTTCCTAAGCACTAGTGTATTAAGGAACAGGTTAAAAAGAGAATCCTAATGTGATTTCTTGATAATGGGTGTGTTCTTATCTTCTCCTAGTGTCTAAACTCTTCTCCATGGCTGGACCCCCAAATAATATTCCTTGACGTGCTAAGGGGTATCTAGAGAATGGGATAGGTTTAATAACTACCCTAACCCTAACGCGTACCCTAACCCTAACCCCTACCCTAACCCTAACACGTACCCTAATCCTAACCCGTACCCTAAACGGAGCCCTAACCCTCAAACTAACCCTAACCCTAACCCTAACCCATACCCTACGCCGATCTCGAACCCGTACCCGAACCTGTACCCTAAGCCATACCCTAACCCTAACCCTCACCGTAATCGTAACCCTAAGCTACCCTTGACTGCTTCTGCCTCCAATAGATTTCCTAAGCACTAGTGTATTAAGGAACAGGTTAAAAAGAAAATCCTAATGTGATTTCAGGATAATGGGTGTGTTCCTTATCTTCTCCTAGTGTCTAAACTCTTCTCCATGGCTGGACCCCCAAATAATATTCCTTGACGTGCTAAGGGGTATCTAGAGAGTGGGATAGGTTTAATAACTACCCTAACCCTAACGCGTACCCTAACCCTAACCCCTACCCTAACCCTAACACGAACCCTAATCCTAACCCGTACCCTAAACCGAGCCCTAACCTTCAAACTAATCCTAACCCTAACCCAAACCCATACCCTACGCCGTACACGAACCCGTACCCGAACCCGTACCCTAAGCCGTATCCTAACCCTAGCCCTAACCCTAACCCTAACCCTAAGCTACCCTTGACTGCTTCTGCCTCCAATAGATTTCCTAAGCACTAGTGTTTTAAGGAACAGGTTAAAAAGAGAATCCTAATGTGATTTCTTGATAATGGGTGTGTTCCTTATCTTCTCCTACTGTCTAAACTCTTCTCCATGGCTGGACCCCCAAATAATATTCCTTGACGTGCTAAGGGGTATCTAGGGAGTGGGATAGGTTTAATAACTACCCTAACCCTAACGCGTACCCTAACCCTAACCCCTACCCTAACCCTAACACGTACCCTACTCCTAACCCGTACCCTAAACCGAGCCCTAACCCTCAAACTAACCCTAACCCTAACCCTAACCCATACACTATGCCGTACCCGAACCCGTACCCTAAGCCTTACCCTAACAATAACCCTAACCCTAACCCTAACCGTAACCCTAACCCTAAGCTACCCTTGACTGCTTCTGCCTCCAATAGATTTCCTAAGCTCTAGTGTATTAAGGAACAGGTTAAAAAGGGAATCCTAATGTGATTTCAGGATAATGGGTGTGTTCCTTATCTTCTCCTAGTGTCTAAACTCTTCTCCATGGCTGGACCCCCAAATAATATTCCTTGACGTGCTAAGGGGTATCTAGAGAGTGGGATAGGTTTAATAACTACCCTAACCCTAACGCGTACCCTAACCCTAACCCCTACCCTAACCCTAACACGAACCCTAATCCTAACCCGTACCCTAAACCGAGCCCTAAACTTCAAACTAACCCTAACCCTAACCCAAACCCATACCCTACGCCGTACACGAACCCGTACCCGAACCCGTACCCTAAGCCGTGTCCTAACCCTAGCCCTAACCCTAACGCTAACCCTAAGCTACCCTTGACTGCTTCTTCCTCCAATAGCTTTCCTAAGCACTAGTGTTTTAAGGAACAGGTTAAAAAGAGAATCCTAATGTGATTTCTTGATAATGGGTGTGTTCATTATCTTCTCCTACTGTCTAAACTCTTCTCCATGGCTGGTCCCACAAATAATATTCCTTGACGTGCTAAGGGGTATCTAGGGAGTGGGATAGGTTTAATAACTACCCTAACCCTAACGCGTACCCTAACCCTAACCCCTAACCTAACCCTAACACGTACCCTAATCCTAACCCGTACCCTAAACCGAGCCCTAACCCTCAAACTAACCCTAACCCTAACCCTAACCCATACCCTATGCCGTACCCGAACGCGTACCCTAAGCCTTACCCTAACAATAACCCTAACCCTAACCCTAAGCTACCCTTGACTGCTTCTGCCTCCAATAGATTTCCTAAGCACTAGTGTTTTAAGGAACAGGTTAAAAAGAGAATCCTAATGTGATTTCTTGATAATGGGTGTGTTCCTTATCTTCTCCTAGTGTCTAAACTTTTCTCCATGGCTGGACCCCCAAATAATATTCCTTGACGTGCTAAGGGGTATCTAGAGAGTGGGATAGGTTTAATAACTACCCTAACCCTAACGCGTACCCTAACCCTAACCCCTACCCTCACCCTAACACGTACCCTAATCCTAACCCGTACCCTAAACCGAGCCCTAACCCTCAAACTAACCCTAACCCTAACCCTAACCCATATCCTACGCCATACCCAAACCCGTACCCGAACCCGTACCCGAACCCGTACCCTAAGCCGTACCCTAACCCAAACCCTAACCCTAAGCTACCCTTGACTGCTTCTGCCTCCAATAGATTTCCTAAGCACTAGTGTTTTAAGGAACAGGTTAAAAAGAGAATCCTAATGTGATTTCTTGATAATGGGTGTGTTCCTTATCTTCTCCTAGTGTCTAAACTCTTCTCCATGGCTGGACCCCCAAATAATATTCCTTGACGTGCTAAGGGTTATCTAGAGAGTGGGATAGGTTTAATAACTACCCTAACCCTAACGCGTACCCTAACCCTAACCGCTACCCTAACCCTAAGACGTACCCTAATCCTAACCCGTAACCTAAACCGAGCCCTAACCCTCAAACTAACCCTAACCCTAACCCTAACCCATACCCTACGCCATACCCGAACCCGTACACTAAGCCGTACCCTAACCCTAACCCTAACCCTAACACTAACCCTAAACCTAACCCTAACCCTAAGCTACCCTTGACTGCTTCTGCCTCCAATAGATTTCCTAAGCACTAGTGTTTTAAGGAACAGGTTAAAAACAGAATCCTAATGTGATTTCTTGATAATGGGTGTGTTCCTTATCTTCTCCTAGTGTCTAAACTCTTCTCCATGGCTGGACCCCCAAATAATATTCCTTGACGTGCTAAGGGGTATCTAGAGAGTGGGATAGGTTTAATAACTACCCTAACCCTAACGCGTACCCTAACCCTAACCCCTACCCTAACCCTAACAAGTACCCTAATCCTAACCCGTACCCTAAACCGAGCCCTAACCTTCAAACTAACCCTAAACCTAACCCAAACCCATACCCTACGCCGTACATGAACCCGTACCCGAACCCGTACCCTAAGCCGTGTCCTAACCCTAGCCCTAACCCTAACCCTAACCCTAAGCTACCCTTGACTGCTTCTGCCTCCAATAGATTTCCTAAGCACTAGTGTATTAAGGAACAGGTTAAAAAGAGAATCCTAATGTGATTTCAGGATAATGGGTGTGTTCCTTATCTTCTCCTAGTGTCTAAACTCTTCTCCATGGCTGGATCCCCAAATAATATTCCTTGACGTGCTAAGGGGTATCTAGAGAGTGGGATAGGTTTAATAACTACCCTAACCCTAACGCGTACCCTAACCCTAACCCCTACCCTAACCCTAACACGAACCCTAATCCTAACCCGTACCCTAAACCGAGCCCTAACCTTCAAACTAATCCTAACCCTAACCCAAACCCATACCCTACGCCGTACACGAACCCGTACCCGAACCCGTACCCTAAGCCGTGTCCTAACCCTAGCCCTAACCCTAACCCTAACCCTAAGCTACCCTTGACTGCTTCTGCCTCCAATAGATTTCCTAAGCACTAGTGTTTTAAGGAACAGGTTAAAAAGAGAATCCTAATGTGATTTCTTGATAATGGGTGTGTTCTTATCTTCTCCTAGTGTCTAAACTCTTCTCCATGGCTGGACCCCCAAATAATATTCCTTGACGTGCTAAGGGGTATCTAGAGAATGGGATAGGTTTAATAACTACCCTAACCCTAACGCGTACCCTAACCCTAACCCCTACCCTAACCCTAACACGTACCCTAATCCTAACCCGTACCCTAAACGGAGCCCTAACCCTCAAACTAACCCTAACCCTAACACTAACCCATACCCTACGCCGTACCCGAACCCGTACCCGAACCCGTTCCCGAACCCGTACCCTAAGCCGTACCCTAACCCTAACCCTAACCCTAAGCTACCCTTGACTGCTTCTGCCTCCAATAGATTTCCTAAGCACTAGTGTTTTAAGGAACAGGTTAAAAAGAGAATCCTAATGTGATTTCTTGATAATGGGTGTGTTCCTTATCTTCTCCTAGTGTCTAAACTCTTCTCCATGGCTGGACCCCCAAATAATATTCCTTGACGTGCTAAGGGGTATCTAGAGAGTGGGATAGGTTTAATAACTACCCTAACCCTAACGCGTACCCTAACCCTAACCCCTACCCTAACCCTAACACGTACCCTAATCCTAACCCGTACCCTAAACCGAGCCCTAAACCTCAAACTAACCCTAACCCTAACCCTAACCCATACCCTACGCCGTACCCGAACCCGTACCCTAAGCCGTACCCTAACCCTAACCCTAACCGTAACCCTAACACTAAGCTACCCTTGACTACTTCTGCCTCCAATAGATTTCCTAAGCACTAGTGTATTAAGGAACAGGTTAAAAAGAGAATCCTAATGTGATTTCAGGATAATGGGTGTGTTCTTTATCTTCTCCTAGTGTCTAAACTCTTCTCCATGGCTGGACCCCCAAATAATATTCCTTGACGTGCTAAGGGGTATCTAGAGAGTGGGATAGGTTTAATAACTACCCTATCCCTAATGCGTACCCTAACCCTAACCCCTACCCTAACCCTAACACGAACCCTAATCCTAACCCGTAACCTAAACCGAGCCCTAACCTTCAAACTAACCCTAACACTAACCCAAACCCATACCCTACGCCGTACACGAACCCGTACCCGAACCCGTACCCTAAGCCGTGTCCTAACCCTAGCCCTAACCCTAACCCTAACCCTAAGCTACCCTTGACTGCTTCTGCCTCCAATAGATTTCCTAAGCACTAGTGTTTTAAGGAACAGGTTAAAAAGAGAATCCTAATGTGATTTCTTGATAATGGGTGTGTTCCTTATCTTCTCCTAGTGTCTAAACTCTTCTCCATGGCTGGACCCCCAAATAATATTCCTTGACGTGCTAAGGGGTATCTAGAGAGTGGGATAGGTTTAATAACTACCCTAACCCTAACGCATACCCTAACCCTAACCTCTACCCTAACCCTAACACGTACACTAATCCTAACCCGTACACTAAACCGAGCCCTAACCCTCAAACTAACCCTAACCCTAACCCTAACCCATACCCTACGCCGTACCCGAACCCGTACCCGAACCCGTACCCTAAGCCGTACCCTAACCCTAACCCTAACCGTAACGCTAACCCTAAGCTACCCTTGACTGCTTCTGCCTCCAATAGATTTCCTAAGCACTAGTGTATTAAGGAACAGGTTAAAAAAGAATCCTAATGTGATTTCAGGATAATGGGTGTGTTCCTTATCTTCTCCTAGTGTCTAAACTCTTCTCCATGGCTGGACCCCCAAATAATATTCCTTGACGTGCTAAGGGGTATCTAGAGAGTGGGATAGGTTTAATAACTACCCTAACCCTAACGCGTACCCTAACCCTAACCCCTACCCTAACCCTAACACGAACCCTAATCCTAACCCGTACCCTAAACCGAGCCCTAACCTTCAAACTAACCCTAACCCTAACCCAAACCCATACCCTACGCCGTACACGAACCCGTACCCGAACCCGTACCCTAAGCCTTACCCTAACAATAACCCTAACCCTAACCCTAAGCTACCCTTGACTGCTTCTGCCTCCAATAGATTTCCTAAGCACTAGTGTTTTAAGGAACAGGTTAAAAAGAGAATCCTAATGTGATTTCTTGATAATGGGTGTGTTCCTTATCTTCTCCTAGTGTCTAAACTCTTCTCCATGGCTGGATCCCCAAATAATATTCCTTGACGTGCTAAGGGGTATCTAGAGAGTGGGATAGGTTTAATAACTACCCGAACCCTAACGCATACCCTAACCCTAACCTCTACCCTAACCCTAACACGTACACTAATCCTAACCCGTACCCTAAACCGAGCCCTAACCCTCAAACTAACCCTAACCCTAACCCTAACCCATAACCTACGCCGTACCCGAACCCATACCCGAACCCTTACCCTAAGCCGTACCCTAAACCTAACCCTAACCCTAACCCTAACCCTAAGCTACCCTTGACTGCTTCTGCCTCCAATAGATTTCCTAAGCACTAGTGTTTTAAGGAACAGGTTAAAAAGAGAATCCTAATGTGATTTCTTGATAATGGGTGTGTTCCTTATCTTCTCCTAGTGTCTAAACTCTTCTCCATGGCTGGACCCCCAAATAATATTCCTTGACGTGCTAAGGGGTATCTAGAGAGTGGGATAGGTTTAATAACTACCCTAACGTTAACGCGTACCCTAACCCTAACCTCTACCCTAACCTTAACACGTACACTAATCCTAACCCGTAACCTAAACCGAGCCCTAACCCTCAAACTAACCCTAACCCTAACCCTAAACCATACCCTACGCCGTACCCGAACCCGTACCCGAACCCGTACCCTAAGCCGTACCCTAACCCTAACCCTAACGCTAACCCTAACCCTAACCCTAACCCTAGCCCTAAGCTACCCTTGACTGCTTCTGCCTCCAATAGATTTCCTAAGCACTTGTGTATTAAGGAACAGGTTAAAAAGAGAATCCTATTGTGATTTCAGGATAATGGGTGTGTTCCTTATCTTCTCCTAGTGTCTAAACTCTTCTCCATGGCTGGACCCCCAAATAATATCCCTTGACGTGCTAAGGGGTATCTAGAGAGTGGGATAGGTTTAATAACTACCCTAACCCTAACGCGTACCCTAACCCTAACACGTACCCTAATCCTAACCCGTACCCTAAACCGATCCCTAACCCTCAAACTAAACCTAACCCTAACCCTAACCCATACCATACGCCGTACCCGAACCCGTACCCGAACCCGTACACTAAGTCGTACCCTAAAGCTAACCCTAACCCTAACCCTAACCCTAAACCTAAGCTACCCTTGACTGCTTCTGCCTCCAATAGATTTCCTAAGCACAAGTGTTTTAAGGAACAGGTTAAAAAGAGAATCCTAATGTGATTTCTTGATAATGGGTGTGTTCCTTATCTTCTCCTAGTGTCTAAACTCTTCTCCATGGCTGGACCCCCAAATAATATTCCTTGACGTGCTAAGGGGTATCTAGAGAGTGGGATAGGTTTAATAACTACCCTAACCCTAACGCGTACCATAACCCTAACCCCTACCCTAACCCTAACACGTACCCTAATCCTAAGCCGAAACCTAAACCGAGCCCTAACCTTCAAACTAACCCTAACCCTACCTCTAACCCATACCCTACGCCGTACACGAACCCGTACCCGAACCCGTACCCTATGCCGTACCCTAACTCTAGCCCTAACCCTAACCCTAACCCTAAGCTACCCTTGACTGCTTCTGCCTCCAATAGATTTCCTAAGCACTAGTGTTTTAAGGAACAGGTTAAAAAGAGAATCCTACTGTGATTTCTTGATAATGGGTGTGTTCCTTATCTTCTCCTAGTGTCTAAACTCTTCTCCATGGCTGGTCCCCCAAATAATATTCCTTGACGTGCTAAGGGGCATCTAGGGAGTGGGATAGGATTAATAACTACCCTAACCCTAACGCGTACCCTAACCCTAACCCCTACCATAAACCTAACACGTACCCTAATCCTAACCCGTACCCTAAACCGAGCCCTAACCCTCAAACTAACCCTAACCCTAACCCTAACCCATACCCTATGCCGTACCCGAACCCGTACCCTAAGCCTTACCCTAACAATAACCCTAACCCTAACCCTAAGCTACCCTTGACTGCTTTGCCTCCAATAGATTTCCTAAGCACTAGTGTTTTAAGGAACAGGTTAAAAAGAGAATCCTAATGTGATTTCTTGATAATGGGTGTGTTCCTTATCTTCTCCTAGTGTCTAAACTCTTCTCCATGGCTGGACCCCCAAATAATATTCCTTGACGTGCTAAGGGGTATCTAGAGAGTGGGATAGGTTTAATAACTACCCTAACCCTAACGCGTACCCTAACCCTAACCCCTACCCTAACCCTAACACGTACCCTAATCCTAACCCGTAACCTAAACCGAGCCCTAACCCTCAAACTAACCCTAACCCTAAACCTAACCCATACCCTACGCCGTACCCGAACCCGTACCCGAACCCGTTCCCGAACCCGTACCCTAAGCCGTACCCTAACCCTAACCCTAACCCTAAGCTACCCTTGACTGCTTCTGCCTCCAATAGATTTCCTAAGCACTAGTGTTTTAAGGAACAGTTTAAAAAGAGAATCCTAATGTGATTTCTTGATAATGGGTGTGTTCCTTATCTTCTCCTAGTGTCTAAACTCTTCTCCATGGCTGGACCCCCAAATAATATTACTTGACGTGCTAAGGGGTATCTAGAGAGTGGGATAGGTTTAATAACTACCCTAACCCTAACGCGTACCCTAACCCTAACCCCTACCCTAACCCTAACACGTACCCTAATCCTAACCCGTACCCTAAACCGAGCCCTAAACCTCAAACTAACCCTAACCCTAACCCTAACCCATACCCTACGCCGTACCCGAACCCGTACCCTAAGCCTTACCCTAACCCTAACCCTAACCGTAACCCTAACCCTAAGCTACCCTTGACTACTTCTGCCTCCAATAGATTTCCTAAGCACTAGTGTATTAAGGAACAGGTTAAATAGAGAATCCTAATGTGATTTCAGGATAATGGGTGTGTTCTTTATCTTCTCCTAGTGTCTAAACTCTTCTCCATGGCTGGACCCCCAAATAATATTCCTTGACGTGCTAAGGGGTATCTAGAGAGTGGGATAGGTTTAATAACTACCCTAACCCTAACGCGTACCCTAACCCTAACCCCTACCCTAACCCTAACACGAACCCTAATCCTAACCCGTACCCTAAACCGAGCCCTAACCTTCAAACTAACCCGAACACTAACCCAAACCCATACCCTACGCCGTACACGAACCCGTACCCGAACCCGTACCCTAAGCCGTGTCCTAACCCTAGCCCTAACCCTAACCCTAACCCTAAGCTACCCTTGACTGCTTCTGCCTCCAATAGATTTCCTAAGCACTAGTGTTTTAAGGAACAGGTTAAAAAGAGAATCCTAATGTGATTTCTTGATAATGGGTGTGTTCCTTATCTTCTCCTAGTGTCTAAACTCTTCTCCATGGCTGGACCCCCAAATAATATTCCTTGACGTGCTAAGGGGTATCTAGAGAGTGGGATAGGTTTAATAACTACCCTAACCCTAACGCATACCCTAACCCTAACCTCTACCCTAACCCTAACACGTACACTAATCCTAACCCGTACACTAAACCGAGCCCTAACCCTCAAACTAACCCTAACCCTAACCCTAACCCATACCCTACGCCGTACCCGAACCCGTACCCGAACCCGTACACTAAGCCGTACCCTAACAATAACCCTAACCCTAACCCTAACCCTAAGCTACCCTTGACTGCTTCTGCCTCCAATAGATTTCCTAAGCACTAGTGTATTAAGGAATAGGTTAAAAAGAGAATCCTAATGTGATTTCAGGATAATGGGTGTGTTCCATATCTTCTCCTAGTGTCTAAACTCTTCTCCATGGCTGGACCCCCAAATAATATTCCTTGACGTGCTAAGGGGTATCTAGAGAGTGGGATAGGTTTAATAACTACCCGAACCCTAACGCATACCCTAACCCTAACCTCTACCCTAACCCTAACACGTACACTAATCCTAACCCGTACCCTAAACCGAGCCCTAACCCTCAAACTAACCCTAACCCTAACCCTAACCCATAACCTACGCCGTACCCGAACCCATACCCGAACCCTTACCCTAAGCCGTACCCTAAACCTAACCCTAACCCTAACCCTAACCCTAAGCTACCCTTGACTGCTTCTGCCTCCAATAGATTTCCTAAGCACTAGTGCTTTAAGGAACAGGTTAAAAAGAGAATCCTAATGTGATTTCTTGATAATGGGTGTGTTCCTTATCTTCTCCTAGTGTCTAAACTCTTCTCCATGGCTGGACCCCCAAATAATATTCCTTGACGTGCTAAGGGGTATCTAGAGAGTGGGATAGGTTTAATAACTACCCTAACGTTAACGCGTACCCTAACCCTAACCTCTACCCTAACCTTAACACGTACACTAATCCTAACCCGTAATCTAAACCGAGCCCTAACCCTCAAACTAACCCTAACCCTAACCCTAAACCATACCCTACGCCGTACCCGAACCCGTACCCGAACCCGTACCCTAAGCCGTACCCTAACCCTAACCCTAACACTAACCCTAACCCTAACCCTAACCCTAGCCCTAAGCTACCCTTGACTGCTTCTGCCTCCAATAGATTTCCTAAGCACTTGTGTATTAAGGAACAGGTTAAAAAGAGAATCCTATTGTGATTTCAGGATAATGGGTGTGTTCCTTATCTTCTCCTAGTGTCTAAACTCTTCTCCATGCCTGGACCCCCAAATAATATCCCTTGACGTGCTAAGGGGTATCTAGAGAGTGGGATAGGTTTAATAACTACCCTAACCCTAACGCGTACCCTAACCCTAACACGTACCCTAATCCTAACCCGTACCCTAAAACGATCCCTAACCCTCAAACTAAACCTAACCCTAACCCTAACCCATACCATACGCCGTACCCGAACCCGTACACTAAGTCGTACACTAAAGCTAACCCTAACCCTAACCCTAACACTAAACCTAAGCTACCCTTGACTGCTTCTGCCTCCAATAGATTTCCTAAGCACAAGTGTTTTAAGGAACAGGTTAAAAAGAGAATCCTAATGTGATTTCTTGATAATGGGTGTGTTCCTTATCTTCTCCTAGTGTCTAAACTCTTCTCCATGGCTGGACCCCCAAATAATATTCCTTGACGTGCTAAGGGGTATCTAGAGAGTGGGATAGGTTTAATAACTACCCTAACCCTAACGCATACCATAACCCTAACCCCTACCCTAACCCTAACACGTACCCTAATCCTAAGCCGAAACCTAAACCGAGCCCTAACCTTCAAACTAACCCTAACCCTAACTCTAACCCATACCCTACGCCGTACACGAACCCGTACCCGAACCCGTACCCTATGCCGTACCCTAACTCTAGCCCTAACCCTAACCCTAACCCTAAGCTACCCTTGACTGCTTCTGCCTCCAATAGATTTCCTAAGCACTAGTGTTTTAAGGAACAGGTTAAAAAGAGAATCCTAATGTGATTTCTTGATAATGGGTGTGTTCCTTATCTTCTCCTAGTGTCTAAACTCTTCTCCATGGCTGGACCCCCAAATAATATTCCTTGACGTGCTAAGGGGTATCTAGAGAGTGGGATAGGTTTAATAACTACCCTAACCTTAACGCGTACTCTAACCCTAACCCCTACCCTAACCCTAACACGTACCCTAATCCTAACCCGTACCCTAAACCGAGCCCTAACCCTCAAACTAACCCTAACCCTAACCCTAACCCATACCCTATACCGTACCCGAAACCGTACCCGAACCCGTACCCTAAGCCTTACCCTAACAATAACCCTAACCCTAACCATAACTCTAAGCTACCCTTGACTGCTTCTGCCTCCAATAGATTTCGTAAGCACTAGTGTTTTAAGGAACAGGTTAAAAAGAGAATCCTAATGTGATTTCTTGATAATGGGTGTGTTCCTTATCTTCTCCTAGTGTCTAAACTCTTCTCCATGGCTGGACCCCCAAATAATATTCCTTGACGTGCTAAGGGGTATCTAGAGAGTGGGATAGGTTTAATAACTACCCTTACCCTAACGCGTACCCTAACCCTAACCTCTACCTTAACCCTAACACGTACACTAATCCTAACCCGTAACCTAAACCGAGCCCTAACCCTCAAATTAACCCTAACCCTAACCCTAACCCATACCCTACGCCGTACCCGAACCCTTAACCGAACCCGTACCCTAAGCCGTACCCTAAACCTAACCCTAACCCTAACCCTAACCCTAAGCTACCCTTGACTGCTTCTGCCTCCAATAGATTTCCTAAGCACTAGTGTATTAAGGAACAGGTTAAAAAGAGAATCCTAATGTGATTTCAGGATAATGGGTGTGTTCCTTATCTTCTCCTAGTGTCTAAACTCTTCTCCATGGCTGGACCCCCAAATAATATTCCTTGACGTGCTAAGGGGTATCTAGAGAGTGGGATAGGTTTAATAACTACCCTAAGCTTAACGCGTACCCTAACCCTAACCCCTACCCTAACCCTAACACGAACCCTAATCCTAACCCGTGCCCTAAACCGAGCCCTAACCTTCAAACTAACCCTAACCCTAACCCTAACCCATACCCTACGCCGTACGCGAACCCGTACCCGAACCCGTACCCTAAGCCGTACCCTAACCCTAACCCTAACCCTAACCCTAACCCTAAGCTACCCTTGACTGCTTCTGCCTCCAATAGATTTCCTAAGCACTAGTGTTTTAAGGAACAGGTTAAAGAGAGAATCCTAATGTGATTTCTTGATAATGGGTGTGTTCCTTATCTTCTCCTACTGTCTAAACTCTTCTCCATGGCTGCACCCCCAAATAATATTCCTTGACGTGCTAAGGGGTATCTAGGGAGTGGGTTAGGTTTAATAACCACCCTAACCCTAACGCGTACCCTAACCCTAACCCCTACCCTAACCCTAACACGTACCCCACTCCTAACCCGTACCCTAAACCGAGCCCTAACCCTCAAACTAAACCTAACCCTAACCCTAACCCATACCCTATGCCGTACCCGAACCCGTACCCTAAGCCTTACCCTAACAATAACCCTAACCCTAACCCTAAGCTACCCTTGACTGCTTCTGCCTCCAATAGATTTCCTAAGCACTAGTGTTTTAAGGAACAGGTTAAAAAGAGAATCCTAATGTGATTTCTTGATAATGGGTGTGTTCCTTATCTTCTCCTAGTGTCTAAACTCTTCTCCATGGCTGGCCACCCAAATACTATTCCTTGACGTGCTAAGGGGTATCTAGAGAGTGGGATAGGTTTAATAACTACCCTAACCCTAACGCATACCCTAACCCTAACCTCTACCCTAACCCTAACACGTACACTAATCCTAACCCGTACCCTAAACCGAGCCCTAACCCTCAAACTAACCCTAACCCTAAACCTAACCCATACCCTACGCCGTACCCGAACCCGTACCCGAACCCGTACCCGAACCCGTACCCTAAGCCGTACCCTAAACCTAACCCTAACCCTAACCCTAATCCTAAGCTACCCTTTACTGCTTCTGCCTCCAATAGATTTCTTAAGCACTAGTGTATTAAGGAACAGGTTAAAAAGAGAATCCTAATGTGATTTCTTGATAATGGGTGTGTTTCTTATCTTTCCTAGTGTCTAAACTCTTCTCCATGGCTGGACACCCAAATAATATTCCTTGACGTGCTAAGGGGTATCTAGAGAGTGGGATAGGTTTAATAACTACCCTAACCCTAACGCGTACCCTAACCCTAACACGTACCCTAATCCTAACCCGTACCCTAAACCGAGCCCTAACCCTCAAACTAACCCTAACCCTAACCCTAACCCATACCCTACGCCGTACCCGAACCCGTACCCGAACCCGTACCCTAAGCCGTACCCTAAAGCTAAACCTAACCCTAACCCTAACCCTAACCCTAAGCTACCCTTGACTGCTTCTGCCTCCAATAGATTTCCTAAGCACTAGTGTTTTAAGGAACAGGTTAAAAAGAGAATCCTAATGTGATTTCTTGATAATGGGTGTGTTCCTTATCTTCTCCTAGTGTCTAAACTCTTCTCCATGGCTGGACCCCCAAATAATATTCCTTGACGTGCTAAGGGTTATCTAGAGAGTGGGATAGGTTTAATAACTACCCTAACCCTAACGCGTACCCTAACCCTAACCGCTACCCTAACCCTAAGACGTACCCTAATCCTAACCCGTAACCTAAACCGAGCCCTAACCCTCAAACTAACCCTAACCCTAACCCTAACCCATACCCTACGCCATACCCGAACCCGTACACTAAGCCGTACCCTAACCCTAACCCTAAACCTAACCCTAACCCTAAACCTAACACTAACCCTAAGCTACCCTTGACTGCTTCTGCATCCAATAGATTTCCTAAGCACTAGTGTTTTAAGGAACAGGTTAAAAACAGAATCCTAATGTGATTTCTTGATAATGGGTGTGTTCCTTATCTTCTCCTAGTGTCTAAACTCTTCTCCATGGCTGGACCCCCAAATAATATTCCTTGACGTGCTAAGGGGTATCTAGAGAGTGGGATAGGTTTAATAACTACCCTAACCCTAACGCGTACCCTAACCCTAACCCCTACCCTAACCCTAACACGTACCCTAATCCTAACCCGTAACCTAAACCGAGCCCTAACCCTCAAACTAACCCTAACCCTAAACCTAACCCATACCCTACGCCGTACCCGAACCCGTACCCGAACCCTTACCCGAACCAGTACCCTAAGCCGTACCCTAACCCTAACCGTAACCCTAAGCTACCCTTGACTGCTTCTGCCTCCAATAGATTTCCTAAGCACTAGTGTTTTAAGGAACAGGTTAAAAAGAGAATCCTAATGTGATTTCTTGATAATGGGTGTGTTCCTTATCTTCTCCTAGTGTCTAAACTCTTCTCCATGGCTGGACCCCCAAATAATATTCCTTGACGTGCTAAGGGGTATCTAGAGAGTGGGATAGGTTTAATAACTACCCTAACCCTAACGCGTACCCTAACCCTAACCCCTACCCTAACCCTAACACGTACCCTAATCCTAACCCGTACCCTAAACGGAGCCCTAACCCTCAAACTAACCCTAACCCTAACCCTAACCCATACCCTACGCCGTACACGAACCCGTACCCAAACCCGTACCCTAAGCCGTACCCTAACCCTAACCCTAACCCTAACCCTAACCCTAAGCTACCCTTGACTGCTTCTGCCTCCAATACATTTCCTAAGCACTAGTGTATTAAGGAACAGGTTAAAAAGAGAATCCTAATGTGATTTCAGGATAATGGGTGTGTTCCTTATCTTCTCCTAGTGTCTAAACTCTTCTCCATGGCTGGACCCCCAAATAATATTCCTTGACGTGCTAAGGGGTATCTAGAGAGTGGGATAGGTTTAATAACTACCCTAAACCTAACGCGTACCCTAACCCTAACCCCTACCCTAACCCTAACACGAACCCTAATCCTAACCCGTACCCTAAACCGAGCCCTAACCTTCAAACTAATCCTAAACTTAACCCAAACCCATACCCTACGCCGTACACGAACCCTTACCCGAACCCGTACCCTAAGCCGTGTCCTAACCCTAGCCCTAACCCTAACCCTAACCCTAAGCTACCCTTGACTGCTTCTGCCTCCAATAGATTTCCTAAGCACTAGTGTTTTAAGGAACAGGTTAAAAAGAGAATCCTAATGTGATTTCTTGATAATGGGTGTGTTCCTTATCTTCTCCTAGTGTCTAAACTCTTCTCCATGGCTGGACCCCCAAATAATATTCCTTGACGTGCTAAGGGGTATCTAGAGAGTGGGATAGGTTTAATAACTACCCTAACCCTAACGCGTACCCTAACCCTAACCCATACCCTAACCCTAACACGAACCCTAATCCTAACCCGTACCCTAAACCGAGCCCTAACCTTCAAACTAACCCTAACCCTAACCCTAACCCATACCCTACAGCGTACACGAACCCGTAACCGAACCCGTACCCTAAGCCGTACCCTAACCTTAACCCTAACCCTAACCCTAACCCTAAGCTACCCTTGACTGCTTTGCCTCCAATAGATTTCCTAAGCACTAGTGTTTTAAGGAACAGGTTAAAAAGAGAATCCTAATGTGATTTCTTGATAATGGGTGTGTTCCTTATCTTCTCCTACTGTCTAAACTCTTCTCCATGGCTGGACCCCCAAATAATATTCCTTGACGTGCTAAGGGGTATCTAGGGAGTGGGATAGGTTTAATAACTATCCTAACCCTAACGCGTACCCTAACCCTAACCCCTACCCTAACCCTAACACGTACCCTACTCCTAACCCGTACCCTAAACCGAGACCTAACCCACAAACTAACCCTAACCCTAAACCTAACCCATACCCTATGCCGTACCCGAACCCGTACCCTATGCCTTGCCCTAACAATAACCCTAACCCTAACCCTAACCGTAACCCTAACCCTAAACTACCCTTGACTGCTTCTGCCTCCAATAGATTTCCTAAGCACTAGTGTATTAAGGAACAGGTTAAAAAGAGAATCCTAATGTGATTTCAGGATAATGGGTGTGTTCCTTATCTTCTCCTAGTGTCTAAACTCTTCTCCATGGCTGGACCCCCAATTAATATTCCTTGACGTGCTAAGGGGTATCTAGAGAGTGGGATAGCTTTAATAACTACCCTAACCCTAACGCGTACCCTAACCCTAACCCCTACCCTAACCCTAACACGAACCCTAATCCTAACCCGTACCCTAAACCGAGCCCTAACCTTCAAACTAACCCTAAACCTAACCCAAACCCATACCCTACGCCGTACATGAACCCGTACCCGAACCCGTACCCTAAGCCGTGTCCTAACCCTAGCCCTAACCCTAACCCTAACCCTAAGCTACCCTTGACTGCTTCTGCCTCCAATAGATTTCCTAAGCACTAGTGTATTAAGGAACAGGTTAAAAAGAGAATCCTAATATGATTTCAGGATAATGGGTGTGTTCCTTATCTTCTCCTAGTGTCTAAACTCTTCTCCATGGCTGGATCCCCAAATAATATTCCTTGACGTGCTAAGGGGTATCTAGAGAGTGGGATAGGTTTAATAACTACCCTAACCCTAACGCGTACCCTAACCCTAACCCCTACCCTAACCCTAACACGAACCCTAATCCTAACCCGTACCCTAAACCGAGCCCTAACCTTCAAACTAATCCTAACCCTAACCCAAACCCATACCCTACGCCGTACACGAACCCGTACCCGAAGCCGTACCCTAAGCCGTGTCCTAACCCTAGCCCTAACCCTAACCCTAACCCTAAGCTACCCTTGACTGCTTCTGCCTCCAATAGATTTCCTAAGCACTAGTGTATTAAGGAACAGGTTAAAAAGAGAATCCTAATGTGATTTCTTGATAATGGGTGTGTTCTTATCTTCTCCTAGTGTCTAAACTCTTCTCCATGGCTGGACCCCCAAATAATATTCCTTGACGTGCTAAGGGGTATCTAGAGAATGGGATAGGTTTAATAACTACCCTAACCCTAACGCGTACCCTAACCCTAACCCCTACCCTAACCCTAACACGTACCCTAATCCTAACCCGTACCCTAAACGGAGCCCTAACCCTCAAACTAACCCTAACCCTAACCCTAACCCATACCCTACGCCGATCCCGAACCCGTACCCGAACCTGTACCCTAAGCCATACCCTAACCCTAACCCTCACCGTAATCGTAACCCTAAGCTACCCTTGACTGCTTCTGCCTCCAATAGATTTCCTAAGCACTAGTGTATTAAGGAACAGGTTAAAAAGAAAATCCTAATGTGATTTCAGGATAATGGGTGTGTTCCTTATCTTCTCCTAGTGTCTAAACTCTTCTCCATGGCTGGACCCCCAAATAATATTCCTTGACGTGCTAAGGGGTATCTAGAGAGTGGGATAGGTTTAATAACTACCCTAACCCTAACGCGTACCCTAACCCTAACCCCTACCCTAACCCTAACACGAACCCTAATCCTAACCCGTACCCTAAACCGAGCCCTAACCTTCAAACTAATCCTAACCCTAACCCAAACCCATACCCTACGCCGTACACGAACCCGTACCCGAACCCGTACCCTAAGCCGTATCCTAACCCTAGCCCTAACCCTAACCCTAACCCTAAGCTACCCTTGACTGCTTCTGCCTCCAATAGATTTCCTAAGCACTAGTGTTTTAAGGAACAGGTTAAAAAGAGAATCCTAATGTGATTTCTTGCTAATGGGTGTGTTCCTTATCTTCTCCTACTGTCTAAACTCTTCTCCATGGCTGGACCCCCAAATAATATTCCTTGACGTGCTAAGGGGTATCTAGGGAGTGGGATAGGTTTAATAACTACCCTAACCCTAACGCGTACCCTAACCCTAACCCCTACCCTAACCCTAACACGTACCCTACTCCTAACCCGTACCCTAAACCGAGCCCTAACCCTCAAACTAACCCTAACCCTAACCCTAACCCATACACTATGCCGTACCCGAACCCGTACCCTAAGCCTTACCCTAACAATAACCCTAACCCTAACCCTAACCGTAACCCTAACCCTAAGCTACCCTTGACTGCTTCTGCCTCCAATAGATTTCCTAAGCTCTAGTGTATTAAGGAACAGGTTAAAAAGGGAATCCTAATGTGATTTCAGGATAATGGGTGTGTTCCTTATCTTCTCCTAGTGTCTAAACTCTTCTCCATGGCTGGACCCCCAAATAATATTCCTTGACGTGCTAAGGGGTATCTAGAGAGTGGGATAGGTTTAATAACTACCCTAACCCTAACGCGTACCCTAACCCTAACCCCTACCCTAACCCTAACACGAACCCTAATCCTAACCCGTACCCTAAACCGAGCCCTAAACTTCAAACTAACCCTAACCCTAACCCAAACCCATACCCTACGCCGTACACGAACCCGTACCCGAACCCGTACCCTAAGCCGTGTCCTAACCCTAGCCCTAACCCTAACGCTAACCCTAAGCTACCCTTGACTGCTTCTTCCTCCAATAGCTTTCCTAAGCACTAGTGTTTTAAGGAACAGGTTAAAAAGAGAATCCTAATGTGATTTCTTGATAATGGGTGTGTTCATTATCTTCTCCTACTGTCTAAACTCTTCTCCATGGCTGGTCCCACAAATAATATTCCTTGACGTGCTAAGGGGTATCTAGGGAGTGGGATAGGTTTAATAACTACCCTAACCCTAACGCGTACCCTAACCCTAACCCCTAACCTAACCCTAACACGTACCCTAATCCTAACCCGTACCCTAAACCGAGCCCTAACCCTCAAACTAACCCTAACCCTAACCCTAACCCATACCCTATGCCGTACCCGAACGCGTACCCTAAGCCTTACCCTAACAATAACCCTAACCCTAACCCTAAGCTACCCTTGACTGCTTCTGCCTCCAATAGATTTCCTAAGCACTAGTGTTTTAAGGAACAGGTTAAAAAGAGAATCCTAATGTGATTTCTTGATAATGGGTGTGTTCCTTATCTTCTCCTAGTGTCTAAACTTTTCTCCATGGCTGGACCCCCAAATAATATTCCTTGACGTGCTAAGGGGTATCTAGAGAGTGGGATAGGTTTAATAACTACCCTAACCCTAACGCGTACCCTAACCCTAACACCTACCCTCACCCTAACACGTACCCTAATCCTAACCCGTACCCTAAACCGAGCCCTAACCCTCAAACTAACCCTAACCCTAACCCTAACCCATATCCTACGCCATACCCAAACCCGTACCCGAACCCGTACCCGAACCCGTACCCTAAGCCGTACCCTAACCCAAACCCTAACCCTAAGCTACCCTTGACTGCTTCTGCCTCCAATAGATTTCCTAAGCACTAGTGTTTTAAGGAACAGGTTAAAAAGAGAATCCTAATGTGATTTCTTGATAATGGGTGTGTTCCTTATCTTCTCCTAGTGTCTAAACTCTTCTCCATGGCTGGACCCCCAAATAATATTCCTTGACGTGCTAAGGGTTATCTAGAGAGTGGGATAGGTTTAATAACTACCCTAACCCTAACGCGTACCCTAACCCTAACCGCTACCCTAACCCTAA
Organism: Eschrichtius robustus; assembly: GCF_028021215.1. Lineage (NCBI taxonomy): Eukaryota > Metazoa > Chordata > Mammalia > Artiodactyla > Eschrichtiidae > Eschrichtius > Eschrichtius robustus. The sequence continues at coordinate 298,597 of NW_027175276.1, forward strand.
GACGTACCCTAATCCTAACCCGTAACCTAAACCGAGCCCTAACCCTCAAACTAACCCTAACCCTAACCCTAACCCATACCCTACGCCATACCCGAACCCGTACACTAAGCCGTACCCTAACCCTAACCCTAACCCTAACACTAACCCTAAACCTAACCCTAACCCTAAGCTACCCTTGACTGCTTCTGCCTCCAATAGATTTCCTAAGCACTAGTGTTTTAAGGAACAGGTTAAAAACAGAATCCTAATGTGATTTCTTGATAATGGGTGTGTTCCTTATCTTCTCCTAGTGTCTAAACTCTTCTCCATGGCTGGACCCCCAAATAATATTCCTTGACGTGCTAAGGGGTATCTAGAGAGTGGGATAGGTTTAATAACTACCCTAACCCTAACGCGTACCCTAACCCTAACCCCTACCCTAACCCTAACAAGTACCCTAATCCTAACCCGTACCCTAAACCGAGCCCTAACCTTCAAACTAACCCTAAACCTAACCCAAACCCATACCCTACGCCGTACATGAACCCGTACCCGAACCCGTACCCTAAGCCGTGTCCTAACCCTAGCCCTAACCCTAACCCTAACCCTAAGCTACCCTTGACTGCTTCTGCCTCCAATAGATTTCCTAAGCACTAGTGTATTAAGGAACAGGTTAAAAAGAGAATCCTAATGTGATTTCAGGATAATGGGTGTGTTCCTTATCTTCTCCTAGTGTCTAAACTCTTCTCCATGGCTGGATCCCCAAATAATATTCCTTGACGTGCTAAGGGGTATCTAGAGAGTGGGATAGGTTTAATAACTACCCTAACCCTAACGCGTACCCTAACCCTAACCCCTACCCTAACCCTAACACGAACCCTAATCCTAACCCGTACCCTAAACCGAGCCCTAACCTTCAAACTAATCCTAACCCTAACCCAAACCCATACCCTACGCCGTACACGAACCCGTACCCGAACCCGTACCCTAAGCCGTGTCCTAACCCTAGCCCTAACCCTAACCCTAACCCTAAGCTACCCTTGACTGCTTCTGCCTCCAATAGATTTCCTAAGCACTAGTGTTTTAAGGAACAGGTTAAAAAGAGAATCCTAATGTGATTTCTTGATAATGGGTGTGTTCTTATCTTCTCCTAGTGTCTAAACTCTTCTCCATGGCTGGACCCCCAAATAATATTCCTTGACGTGCTAAGGGGTATCTAGAGAATGGGATAGGTTTAATAACTACCCTAACCCTAACGCGTACCCTAACCCTAACCCCTACCCTAACCCTAACACGTACCCTAATCCTAACCCGTACCCTAAACGGAGCCCTAACCCTCAAACTAACCCTAACCCTAACACTAACCCATACCCTACGCCGTACCCGAACCCGTACCCGAACCCGTTCCCGAACCCGTACCCTAAGCCGTACCCTAACCCTAACCCTAACCCTAAGCTACCCTTGACTGCTTCTGCCTCCAATAGATTTCCTAAGCACTAGTGTTTTAAGGAACAGGTTAAAAAGAGAATCCTAATGTGATTTCTTGATAATGGGTGTGTTCCTTATCTTCTCCTAGTGTCTAAACTCTTCTCCATGGCTGGACCCCCAAATAATATTCCTTGACGTGCTAAGGGGTATCTAGAGAGTGGGATAGGTTTAATAACTACCCTAACCCTAACGCGTACCCTAACCCTAACCCCTACCCTAACCCTAACACGTACCCTAATCCTAACCCGTACCCTAAACCGAGCCCTAAACCTCAAACTAACCCTAACCCTAACCCTAACCCATACCCTACGCCGTACCCGAACCCGTACCCTAAGCCGTACCCTAACCCTAACCCTAACCGTAACCCTAACACTAAGCTACCCTTGACTACTTCTGCCTCCAATAGATTTCCTAAGCACTAGTGTATTAAGGAACAGGTTAAAAAGAGAATCCTAATGTGATTTCAGGATAATGGGTGTGTTCTTTATCTTCTCCTAGTGTCTAAACTCTTCTCCATGGCTGGACCCCCAAATAATATTCCTTGACGTGCTAAGGGGTATCTAGAGAGTGGGATAGGTTTAATAACTACCCTATCCCTAATGCGTACCCTAACCCTAACCCCTACCCTAACCCTAACACGAACCCTAATCCTAACCCGTAACCTAAACCGAGCCCTAACCTTCAAACTAACCCTAACACTAACCCAAACCCATACCCTACGCCGTACACGAACCCGTACCCGAACCCGTACCCTAAGCCGTGTCCTAACCCTAGCCCTAACCCTAACCCTAACCCTAAGCTACCCTTGACTGCTTCTGCCTCCAATAGATTTCCTAAGCACTAGTGTTTTAAGGAACAGGTTAAAAAGAGAATCCTAATGTGATTTCTTGATAATGGGTGTGTTCCTTATCTTCTCCTAGTGTCTAAACTCTTCTCCATGGCTGGACCCCCAAATAATATTCCTTGACGTGCTAAGGGGTATCTAGAGAGTGGGATAGGTTTAATAACTACCCTAACCCTAACGCATACCCTAACCCTAACCTCTACCCTAACCCTAACACGTACACTAATCCTAACCCGTACACTAAACCGAGCCCTAACCCTCAAACTAACCCTAACCCTAACCCTAACCCATACCCTACGCCGTACACGAACCCGTACCCGAACCCGTACCCTAAGCCGTACCCTAACCCTAACCCTAACCGTAACGCTAACCCTAAGCTACCCTTGACTGCTTCTGCCTCCAATAGATTTCCTAAGCACTAGTGTATTAAGGAACAGGTTAAAAAAGAATCCTAATGTGATTTCAGGATAATGGGTGTGTTCCTTATCTTCTCCTAGTGTCTAAACTCTTCTCCATGGCTGGACCCCCAAATAATATTCCTTGACGTGCTAAGGGGTATCTAGAGAGTGGGATAGGTTTAATAACTACCCTAACCCTAACGCGTACCCTAACCCTAACCCCTACCCTAACCCTAACACGAACCCTAATCCTAACCCGTACCCTAAACCGAGCCCTAACCTTCAAACTAACCCTAACCCTAACCCAAACCCATACCCTACGCCGTACACGAACCCGTACCCGAACCCGTACCCTAAGCCTTACCCTAACAATAACCCTAACCCTAACCCTAAGCTACCCTTGACTGCTTCTGCCTCCAATAGATTTCCTAAGCACTAGTGTTTTAAGGAACAGGTTAAAAAGAGAATCCTAATGTGATTTCTTGATAATGGGTGTGTTCCTTATCTTCTCCTAGTGTCTAAACTCTTCTCCATGGCTGGATCCCCAAATAATATTCCTTGACGTGCTAAGGGGTATCTAGAGAGTGGGATAGGTTTAATAACTACCCGAACCCTAACGCATACCCTAACCCTAACCTCTACCCTAACCCTAACACGTACACTAATCCTAACCCGTACCCTAAACCGAGCCCTAACCCTCAAACTAACCCTAACCCTAACCCTAACCCATAACCTACGCCGTACCCGAACCCATACCCGAACCCTTACCCTAAGCCGTACCCTAAACCTAACCCTAACCCTAACCCTAACCCTAAGCTACCCTTGACTGCTTCTGCCTCCAATAGATTTCCTAAGCACTAGTGTTTTAAGGAACAGGTTAAAAAGAGAATCCTAATGTGATTTCTTGATAATGGGTGTGTTCCTTATCTTCTCCTAGTGTCTAAACTCTTCTCCATGGCTGGACCCCCAAATAATATTCCTTGACGTGCTAAGGGGTATCTAGAGAGTGGGATAGGTTTAATAACTACCCTAACGTTAACGCGTACCCTAACCCTAACCTCTACCCTAACCTTAACACGTACACTAATCCTAACCCGTAACCTAAACCGAGCCCTAACCCTCAAACTAACCCTAACCCTAACCCTAAACCATACCCTACGCCGTACCCGAACCCGTACCCGAACCCGTACCCTAAGCCGTACCCTAACCCTAACCCTAACGCTAACCCTAACCCTAACCCTAACCCTAGCCCTAAGCTACCCTTGACTGCTTCTGCCTCCAATAGATTTCCTAAGCACTTGTGTATTAAGGAACAGGTTAAAAAGAGAATCCTATTGTGATTTCAGGATAATGGGTGTGTTCCTTATCTTCTCCTAGTGTCTAAACTCTTCTCCATGGCTGGACCCCCAAATAATATCCCTTGACGTGCTAAGGGGTATCTAGAGAGTGGGATAGGTTTAATAACTACCCTAACCCTAACGCGTACCCTAACCCTAACACGTACCCTAATCCTAACCCGTACCCTAAACCGATCCCTAACCCTCAAACTAAACCTAACCCTAACCCTAACCCATACCATACGCCGTACCCGAACCCGTACCCGAACCCGTACACTAAGTCGTACCCTAAAGCTAACCCTAACCCTAACCCTAACCCTAAACCTAAGCTACCCTTGACTGCTTCTGCCTCCAATAGATTTCCTAAGCACAAGTGTTTTAAGGAACAGGTTAAAAAGAGAATCCTAATGTGATTTCTTGATAATGGGTGTGTTCCTTATCTTCTCCTAGTGTCTAAACTCTTCTCCATGGCTGGACCCCCAAATAATATTCCTTGACGTGCTAAGGGGTATCTAGAGAGTGGGATAGGTTTAATAACTACCCTAACCCTAACGCGTACCATAACCCTAACCCCTACCCTAACCCTAACACGTACCCTAATCCTAAGCCGAAACCTAAACCGAGCCCTAACCTTCAAACTAACCCTAACCCTAACTCTAACCCATACCCTACGCCGTACACGAACCCGTACCCGAACCCGTACCCTATGCCGTACCCTAACTCTAGCCCTAACCCTAACCCTAACCCTAAGCTACCCTTGACTGCTTCTGCCTCCAATAGATTTCCTAAGCACTAGTGTTTTAAGGAACAGGTTAAAAAGAGAATCCTACTGTGATTTCTTGATAATGGGTGTGTTCCTTATCTTCTCCTAGTGTCTAAACTCTTCTCCATGGCTGGTCCCCCAAATAATATTCCTTGACGTGCTAAGGGGCATCTAGGGAGTGGGATAGGATTAATAACTACCCTAACCCTAACGCGTACCCTAACCCTAACCCCTACCATAAACCTAACACGTACCCTAATCCTAACCCGTACCCTAAACCGAGCCCTAACCCTCAAACTAACCCTAACCCTAACCCTAACCCATACCCTATGCCGTACCCGAACCCGTACCCTAAGCCTTACCCTAACAATAACCCTAACCCTAACCCTAAGCTACCCTTGACTGCTTTGCCTCCAATAGATTTCCTAAGCACTAGTGTTTTAAGGAACAGGTTAAAAAGAGAATCCTAATGTGATTTCTTGATAATGGGTGTGTTCCTTATCTTCTCCTAGTGTCTAAACTCTTCTCCATGGCTGGACCCCCAAATAATATTCCTTGACGTGCTAAGGGGTATCTAGAGAGTGGGATAGGTTTAATAACTACCCTAACCCTAACGCGTACCCTAACCCTAACCCCTACCCTAACCCTAACACGTACCCTAATCCTAACCCGTAACCTAAACCGAGCCCTAACCCTCAAACTAACCCTAACCCTAAACCTAACCCATACCCTACGCCGTACCCGAACCCGTACCCGAACCCGTTCCCGAACCCGTACCCTAAGCCGTACCCTAACCCTAACCCTAACCCTAAGCTACCCTTGACTGCTTCTGCCTCCAATAGATTTCCTAAGCACTAGTGTTTTAAGGAACAGTTTAAAAAGAGAATCCTAATGTGATTTCTTGATAATGGGTGTGTTCCTTATCTTCTCCTAGTGTCTAAACTCTTCTCCATGGCTGGACCCCCAAATAATATTACTTGACGTGCTAAGGGGTATCTAGAGAGTGGGATAGGTTTAATAACTACCCTAACCCTAACGCGTACCCTAACCCTAACCCCTACCCTAACCCTAACACGTACCCTAATCCTAACCCGTACCCTAAACCGAGCCCTAAACCTCAAACTAACCCTAACCCTAACCCTAACCCATACCCTACGCCGTACCCGAACCCGTACCCTAAGCCTTACCCTAACCCTAACCCTAACCGTAACCCTAACCCTAAGCTACCCTTGACTACTTCTGCCTCCAATAGATTTCCTAAGCACTAGTGTATTAAGGAACAGGTTAAATAGAGAATCCTAATGTGATTTCAGGATAATGGGTGTGTTCTTTATCTTCTCCTAGTGTCTAAACTCTTCTCCATGGCTGGACCCCCAAATAATATTCCTTGACGTGCTAAGGGGTATCTAGAGAGTGGGATAGGTTTAATAACTACCCTAACCCTAACGCGTACCCTAACCCTAACCCCTACCCTAACCCTAACACGAACCCTAATCCTAACCCGTACCCTAAACCGAGCCCTAACCTTCAAACTAACCCGAACACTAACCCAAACCCATACCCTACGCCGTACACGAACCCGTACCCGAACCCGTACCCTAAGCCGTGTCCTAACCCTAGCCCTAACCCTAACCCTAACCCTAAGCTACCCTTGACTGCTTCTGCCTCCAATAGATTTCCTAAGCACTAGTGTTTTAAGGAACAGGTTAAAAAGAGAATCCTAATGTGATTTCTTGATAATGGGTGTGTTCCTTATCTTCTCCTAGTGTCTAAACTCTTCTCCATGGCTGGACCCCCAAATAATATTCCTTGACGTGCTAAGGGGTATCTAGAGAGTGGGATAGGTTTAATAACTACCCTAACCCTAACGCATACCCTAACCCTAACCTCTACCCTAACCCTAACACGTACACTAATCCTAACCCGTACACTAAACCGAGCCCTAACCCTCAAACTAACCCTAACCCTAACCCTAACCCATACCCTACGCCGTACCCGAACCCGTACCCGAACCCGTACACTAAGCCGTACCCTAACAATAACCCTAACCCTAACCCTAACCCTAAGCTACCCTTGACTGCTTCTGCCTCCAATAGATTTCCTAAGCACTAGTGTATTAAGGAATAGGTTAAAAAGAGAATCCTAATGTGATTTCAGGATAATGGGTGTGTTCCATATCTTCTCCTAGTGTCTAAACTCTTCTCCATGGCTGGACCCCCAAATAATATTCCTTGACGTGCTAAGGGGTATCTAGAGAGTGGGATAGGTTTAATAACTACCCGAACCCTAACGCATACCCTAACCCTAACCTCTACCCTAACCCTAACACGTACACTAATCCTAACCCGTACCCTAAACCGAGCCCTAACCCTCAAACTAACCCTAACCCTAACCCTAACCCATAACCTACGCCGTACCCGAACCCATACCCGAACCCTTACCCTAAGCCGTACCCTAAACCTAACCCTAACCCTAACCCTAACCCTAAGCTACCCTTGACTGCTTCTGCCTCCAATAGATTTCCTAAGCACTAGTGCTTTAAGGAACAGGTTAAAAAGAGAATCCTAATGTGATTTCTTGATAATGGGTGTGTTCCTTATCTTCTCCTAGTGTCTAAACTCTTCTCCATGGCTGGACCCCCAAATAATATTCCTTGACGTGCTAAGGGGTATCTAGAGAGTGGGATAGGTTTAATAACTACCCTAACGTTAACGCGTACCCTAACCCTAACCTCTACCCTAACCTTAACACGTACACTAATCCTAACCCGTAATCTAAACCGAGCCCTAACCCTCAAACTAACCCTAACCCTAACCCTAAACCATACCCTACGCCGTACCCGAACCCGTACCCGAACCCGTACCCTAAGCCGTACCCTAACCCTAACCCTAACACTAACCCTAACCCTAACCCTAACCCTAGCCCTAAGCTACCCTTGACTGCTTCTGCCTCCAATAGATTTCCTAAGCACTTGTGTATTAAGGAACAGGTTAAAAAGAGAATCCTATTGTGATTTCAGGATAATGGGTGTGTTCCTTATCTTCTCCTAGTGTCTAAACTCTTCTCCATGCCTGGACCCCCAAATAATATCCCTTGACGTGCTAAGGGGTATCTAGAGAGTGGGATAGGTTTAATAACTACCCTAACCCTAACGCGTACCCTAACCCTAACACGTACCCTAATCCTAACCCGTACCCTAAAACGATCCCTAACCCTCAAACTAAACCTAACCCTAACCCTAACCCATACCATACGCCGTACCCGAACCCGTACACTAAGTCGTACCCTAAAGCTAACCCTAACCCTAACCCTAACACTAAACCTAAGCTACCCTTGACTGCTTCTGCCTCCAATAGATTTCCTAAGCACAAGTGTTTTAAGGAACAGGTTAAAAAGAGAATCCTAATGTGATTTCTTGATAATGGGTGTGTTCCTTATCTTCTCCTAGTGTCTAAACTCTTCTCCATGGCTGGACCCCCAAATAATATTCCTTGACGTGCTAAGGGGTATCTAGAGAGTGGGATAGGTTTAATAACTACCCTAACCCTAACGCATACCATAACCCTAACCCCTACCCTAACCCTAACACGTACCCTAATCCTAAGCCGAAACCTAAACCGAGCCCTAACCTTCAAACTAACCCTAACCCTAACTCTAACCCATACCCTACGCCGTACACGAACCCGTACCCGAACCCGTACCCTATGCCGTACCCTAACTCTAGCCCTAACCCTAACCCTAACCCTAAGCTACCCTTGACTGCTTCTGCCTCCAATAGATTTCCTAAGCACTAGTGTTTTAAGGAACAGGTTAAAAAGAGAATCCTAATGTGATTTCTTGATAATGGGTGTGTTCCTTATCTTCTCCTAGTGTCTAAACTCTTCTCCATGGCTGGACCCCCAAATAATATTCCTTGACGTGCTAAGGGGTATCTAGAGAGTGGGATAGGTTTAATAACTACCCTAACCTTAACGCGTACTCTAACCCTAACCCCTACCCTAACCCTAACACGTACCCTAATCCTAACCCGTACCCTAAACCGAGCCCTAACCCTCAAACTAACCCTAACCCTAACCCTAACCCATACCCTATACCGTACCCGAAACCGTACCCGAACCCGTACCCTAAGCCTTACCCTAACAATAACCCTAACCCTAACCATAACTCTAAGCTACCCTTGACTGCTTCTGCCTCCAATAGATTTCGTAAGCACTAGTGTTTTAAGGAACAGGTTAAAAAGAGAATCCTAATGTGATTTCTTGATAATGGGTGTGTTCCTTATCTTCTCCTAGTGTCTAAACTCTTCTCCATGGCTGGACCCCCAAATAATATTCCTTGACGTGCTAAGGGGTATCTAGAGAGTGGGATAGGTTTAATAACTACCCTTACCCTAACGCGTACCCTAACCCTAACCTCTACCTTAACCCTAACACGTACACTAATCCTAACCCGTAACCTAAACCGAGCCCTAACCCTCAAATTAACCCTAACCCTAACCCTAACCCATACCCTACGCCGTACCCGAACCCTTAACCGAACCCGTACCCTAAGCCGTACCCTAAACCTAACCCTAACCCTAACCCTAACCCTAAGCTACCCTTGACTGCTTCTGCCTCCAATAGATTTCCTAAGCACTAGTGTATTAAGGAACAGGTTAAAAAGAGAATCCTAATGTGATTTCAGGATAATGGGTGTGTTCCTTATCTTCTCCTAGTGTCTAAACTCTTCTCCATGGCTGGACCCCCAAATAATATTCCTTGACGTGCTAAGGGGTATCTAGAGAGTGGGATAGGTTTAATAACTACCCTAAGCTTAACGCGTACCCTAACCCTAACCCCTACCCTAACCCTAACACGAACCCTAATCCTAACCCGTGCCCTAAACCGAGCCCTAACCTTCAAACTAACCCTAACCCTAACCCTAACCCATACCCTACGCCGTACGCGAACCCGTACCCGAACCCGTACCCTAAGCCGTACCCTAACCCTAACCCTAACCCTAACCCTAACCCTAAGCTACCCTTGACTGCTTCTGCCTCCAATAGATTTCCTAAGCACTAGTGTTTTAAGGAACAGGTTAAAAAGAGAATCCTAATGTGATTTCAGGATAATGGGTGTGTTCTTTATCTTCTCCTAGTGTCTAAACTCTTCTCCATGGCTGGACCCCCAAATAATATTCCTTGACGTGCTAAGGGGTATCTAGAGAGTGGGATAGGTTTAATAACTACCCTATCCCTAACGCGTACCCTAACCCTAACCCCTACCCTAACCCTAACACGAACCCTAATCCTAACCCGTACCCTAAACCGAGCCCTAACCTTCAAACTAACCCTAACACTAACCCAAACCCATACCCTACGCCGTACACGAACCCGTACCCGAACCCGTACCCTAAGCCGTGTCCTAACCCTAGCCCTAACCCTAACCCTAACCCTAAGCTACCCTTGACTGCTTCTGCCTCCAATAGATTTCCTAAGCACTAGTGTTTTAAGGAACAGGTTAAAAAGAGAATCCTAATGTGATTTCTTGATAATGGGTGTGTTCCTTATCTTCTCCTAGTGTCTAAACTCTTCTCCATGGCTGGATCCCCAAATAATATTCCTTGACGTGCTAAGGGGTATCTAGAGAGTGGGATAGGTTTAATAACTACCCGAACCCTAACGCATACCCTAACCCTAACCTCTACCCTAACCCTAACACGTACACTAATCCTAACCCGTACCCTAAACCGAGCCCTAACCCTCAAACTAACCCTAACCCTAACCCTAACCCATAACCTACGCCGTACCCGAACCCATACCCGAACCCTTACCCTAAGCCGTACCCTAAACCTAACCCTAACCCTAACCCTAACCCTAAGCTACCCTTGACTGCTTCTGCCTCCAATAGATTTCCTAAGCACTAGTGTTTTAAGGAACAGGTTAAAAAGAGAATCCTAATGTGATTTCTTGAGAATGGGTGTGTTCCTTATCTTCTCCTAGTGTCTAAACTCTTCTCCATGGCTGGACCCCCAAATAATATTCCTTGACGTGCTAAGGGGTATCTAGAGAGTGGGATAGGTTTAATAACTACCCTAACGTTAACGCGTACCCTAACCCTAACCTCTACCCTAACCTTAACACGTACACTAATCCTAACCCGTAACCTAAACCGAGCCCTAACCCTCAAACTAACCCTAACCCTAACCCTAAACCATACCCTACGCCGTACCCGAACCCGTACCCGAACCCGTACCCTAAGCCGTACCCTAACCCTAACCCTAACGCTAACCCTAACCCTAACCCTAACCCTAGCCCTAAGCTACCCTTGACTGCTTCTGCCTCCAATAGATTTCCTAAGCACTTGTGTATTAAGGAACAGGTTAAAAAGAGAATCCTATTGTGATTTCAGGATAATGGGTGTGTTCCTTATCTTCTCCTAGTGTCTAAACTCTTCTCCATGGCTGGACCCCCAAATAATATCCCTTGACGTGCTAAGGGGTATCTAGAGAGTGGGATAGGTTTAATAACTACCCTAACCCTAACGCGTACCCTAACCCTAACACGTACCCTAATCCTAACCCGTACCCTAAACCGATCCCTAACCCTCAAACTAAACCTAACCCTAACCCTAACCCATACCATACGCCGTACCCGAACCCGTACCCGAACCCGTACACTAAGTCGTACCCTAAAGCGAACCCTAACCCTAACCCTAACCCTAAACCTAAGCTACCCTTGACTGCTTCTGCCTCCAATAGATTTCCTAAGCACAAGTGTTTTAAGGAACAGGTTAAAAAGAGAATCCTAATGTGATTTCTTGATAATGGGTGTGTTCCTTATCTTCTCCTAGTGTCTAAACTCTTCTCCATGGCTGGACCCCCAAATAATATTCCTTGACGTGCTAAGGGGTATCTAGAGAGTGGGATAGGTTTAATAACTACCCTAACCCTAACGCGTACCATAACCCTAACCCCTACCCTAACCCTAACACGTACCCTAATCCTAAGCCGAAACCTAAACCGAGCCCTAACCTTCAAACTAACCCTAACCCTAACTCTAACCCATACCTTACGCCGTACACGAACCCGTACCCGAACCCGTACCCTATGCCGTACCCTAACTCTAGCCCTAACCCTAACCCTAACCCTAAGCTACCCTTGACTGCTTCTGCCTCCAATAGATTTCCTAAGCACTAGTGTTTTAAGGAACAGGTTAAAAAGAGAATCCTAATGTGATTTCTTGATAATGGGTGTGTTCCTTATCTTCTCCTAGTGTCTAAACTCTTCTCCATGGCTGGTCCCCCAAATAATATTCCTTGACGTGCTAAGGGGCATCTAGGGAGTGGGATAGGTTTAATAACTACCCTAACCCTAACGCGTACCCTAACCCTAACCCCTACCATAAACCTAACACGTACCCTAATCCTAACCCGTACCCTAAACCGAGCCCTAACCCTCAAACTAACCCTAACCCTAACCCTAACCCATACCCTATGCCGTACCCGAACCCGTACCCTAAGCCTTACCCTAACAATAACCCTAACCCTAACCCTAAGCTACCCTTGACTGCTTTGCCTCCAATAGATTTCCTAAGCACTAGTGTTTTAAGGAACAGGTTAAAAAGAGAATCCTAATGTGATTTCTTGATAATGGGTGTGTTCCTTATCTTCTCCTAGTGTCTAAACTCTTCTCCATGGCTGGACCCCCAAATAATATTCCTTGACGTGCTAAGGGGTATCTAGAGAGTGGGATAGGTTTAATAACTACCCTAAACCTAACGCGTACCCTAACCCTAACCCCTACCCTAACCCTAACACGTACCCTAATCCTAACCCGTAACCTAAACCGAGCCCTAACCCTCAAACTAACCCTAACCCTAAACCTAACCCATACCCTACGCCGTACCCGAACCCGTACCCGAACCCGTTCCCGAACCCGTACCCTAAGCTGTACCCTAACCCTAACCCTAACCCTAAGCTACCCTTGACTGCTTCTGCTTCCAATAGATTTCCTAAGCACTAGTGTTTTAAGGAACAGTTTAAAAAGAGAATCCTAATGTGATTTCTTGATAATGGGTGTGTTCCTTATCTTCTCCTAGTGTCTAAACTCTTCTCCATGGCTGGACCCCCTAATAATATTACTTGACGTGCTAAGGGGTATCTAGAGAGTGGGATAGGTTTAATAACTACCCTAACCCTAACGCGTACCCTAACCCTAACCCCTACCCTAACCCTAACACGTACCCTAATCCTAACCCGTACCCTAAACCGAGCCCTAAACCTGAAACTAACCCTAACCCTAACCCTAACCCATACCCTACGCCGTACCCGAACCCGTACCCTAAGCCTTACCCTAACCCTAACCCTAACCGTAACCCTAACCCTAAGCTACCCTTGACTACTTCTGCCTCCAATAGATTTCCTAAGCACTAGTGTATTAAGGAACAGGTTAAATAGAGAATCCTAATGTGATTTCAGGATAATGGGTGTGTTCTTTATCTTCTCCTAGTGTCTAAACTCTTCTCCATGGCTGGACCCCCAAATAATATTCCTTGACGTGCTAAGGGGTATCTAGAGAGTGGGATAGGTTTAATAACTACCCTAACCCTAACGCGTACCCTAACCCTAACCCCTACCCTAACCCTAACACGAACCCTAATCCTAACCCGTACCCTAAACCGAGCCCTAACCTTCAAACTAACCCTAAAACTAACCCAAACCCATACCCTACGCCGTACACGAACCCGTACCCGAACCCGTACCCTAAGCCGTGTCCTAACCCTAGCCCTAACCCTAACCCTAACCCTAAGCTACCCTTGACTGCTTCTGCCTCCAATAGATTTCCTAAGCACTAGTGTTTTAAGGAACAGGTTAAAAAGAGAATCCTAATGTGATTTCTTGATAATGGGTGTGTTCCTTATCTTCTCCTAGTGTCTAAACTCTTCTCCATGGCTGGACCCCCAAATAATATTCCTTGACGTGCTAAGGGGTATCTAGAGAGTGGGATAGGTTTAATAACTACCCTAACCCTAACGCATACCCTAACCCTAACCTCTACCCTAACCCTAACACGTACACTAATCCTAACCCGTACACTAAACCGAGCCCTAACCCTCAAACTAACCCTAACCCTAACCCTAACCCATACCCTACGCCGTACCCGAACCCGTACCCGAACCCGTACCCTAAGCCGTACCCTAACAATAACCCTAAACCTAACCCTAACCCTAAGCTACCCTTGACTGCTTCTGCCTCCAATAGATTTCCTAAGCACTAGTGTATTAAGGAACAGGTTAAAAAGAGAATCCTAATGTGATTTCAGGATAATGGGTGTGTTCCTTATCTTCTCCTAGTGTCTAAACTCTTCTCCATGGCTGGACCCCCAAATAATATTCCTTGACGTGCTAAGGGGTATCTAGAGAGTGGGATAGGTTTAATAACTACCCGAACCCTAACGCATACCCTAACCCTAACCTCTACCCTAACCCTAACACGTACACTAATCCTAACCCGTACCCTAAACCGAGCCCTAACCCTCAAACTAACCCTAACCCTAACCCTAACCCATAACCTACGCCGTACCCGAACCCATACCCGAACCCTTACCCTAAGCCGTACCCTAAACGTAACCCTAACCCTAACCCTAACCCTAAGCTACCCTTGACTGCTTCTGCCTCCAATAGATTTCCTAAGCACTAGTGTTTTAAGGAACAGGTTAAAAAGAGAATCCTAATGTGATTTCTTGATAATGGGTGTGTTCCTTATCTTCTCCTAGTGTCTAAACTCTTCTCCATGGCTGGACCCCCAAATAATATTCCTTGACGTGCTAAGGGGTATCTAGAGAGTGGGATAGGTTTAATAACTACCCTAACGTTAACGCGTACCCTAACCCTAACCTCTACCCTAACCTTAACACGTACACTAATCCTAACCCGTAACCTAAACCGAGCCCTAACCCTCAAACTAACCCTAACCCTAACCCTAAACCATACCCTACGCCGTACCCGAACCCGTACCCGAACCCGTACCCTAAGCCGTACCCTAACCCTAACCCTAACACTAACCCTAACCCTAACCCTAACCCTAGCCCTAAGCTACCCTTGACTGCTTCTGCCTCCAATAGATTTCCTAAGCACTTGTGTATTAAGGAACAGGTTAAAAAGAGAATCCTATTGTGATTTCAGGATAATGGGTGTGTTCCTTATCTTCTCCTAGTGTCTAAACTCTTCTCCATGCCTGGACCCCCAAATAATATCCCTTGACGTGCTAAGGGGTATCTAGAGAGTGGGATAGGTTTAATAACTACCCTAACCCTAACGCGTACCCTAACCCTAACACTTACCCTAATCCTAACCCGTACCCTAAACCGATCCCTAACCCTCAAACTAAACCTAACCCTAACCCTAACCCATACCATACGCCGTACCCGAACCCGTACACTAAGTCGTACCCTAAAGCTAACCCTAACCCTAACCCTAACCCTAAACCTAAGCTACCCTTGACTGCTTCTGCCTCCAATAGATTTCCTAAGCACAAGTGTTTTAAGGAACAGGTTAAAAAGAGAATCCTAATGTGATTTCTTGATAATGGGTGTGTTCCTTATCTTCTCCTAGTGTCTAAACTCTTCTCCATGGCTGGACCCCCAAATAATATTCCTTGACGTGCTAAGGGGTATCTAGAGAGTGGGATAGGTTTAATAACTACCCTAACCCTAACGCGTACCATAACCCTAACCCCTACCCTAACCCTAACACGTACCCTAATCCTAAGCCGAAACCTAAACCGAGCCCTAACCTTCAAACTAACCCTAACCCTAACTCTAACCCATACCCTACGCCGTACACGAACCCGTACCCGAACCCGTACCCTAAGCCGTGTCCTAACCCTAGCCCTAACCCTAACCCTAACCCTAAGCTACCCTTGACTGCTTCTGCCTCCAATAGATTTCCTAAGCACTAGTGTTTTAAGGAACAGGTTAAAAAGAGAATCCTAATGTGATTTCTTGATAATGGGTGTGTTCCTTATCTTCTCCTAGTGTCTAAACTCTTCTCCATGGCTGGACCCCCAAATAATATTCCTTGACGTGCTAAGGGGTATCTAGAGAGTGGGATAGGTTTAATAACTACCCTAACCCTAACGCATACCCTAACCCTAACCTCTACCCTAACCCTAACACGTACACTAATCCTAACCCGTACACTAAACCGAGCCCTAACCCTCAAACTAACCCTAACCCTAACCCTAACCCATACCCTACGCCGTACCCGAACCCGTACCCGAACCCGTACCCTAAGCCGTACCCTAACCCTAACCCTAACCGTAACGCTAACCCTAAGCTACACTTGACTGCTTCTGCCTCCAATAGATTTCCTAAGCACTAGTGTATTAAGGAACAGGTTAAAAAGAGAATCCTAATGTGATTTCAGGATAATGGGTGTGTTCCTTATCTTCTCCTAGTGTCTAAACTCTTCTCCATGGCTGGACCCCCAAATAATATTCCTTGACGTGCTAAGGGGTATCTAGAGAGTGGGATAGGTTTAATAACTACCCTAACCCTAACGCGTACCCTAACCCTAACCCCTACCCTAACCCTAACACGAACCCTAATCCTAACCCGTACCCTAAACCGAGCCCTAACCTTCAAACTAACCCTAACCCTAACCCAAACCCATACCCTACGCCGTACACGAACCCGTACCCGAACCCGTACCCTAAGCCTTACCCTAACAATAACCCTAACCCTAACCCTAAGCTACCCTTGACTGCTTCTGCCTCCAATAGATTTCCTAAGCACTAGTGTTTTAAGGAACAGGTTAAAAAGAGAATCCTAATGTGATTTCTTGATAATGGGTGTGTTCCTTATCTTCTCCTAGTGTCTAAACTCTTCTCCATGGCTGGATCCCCAAATAATATTCCTTGACGTGCTAAGGGGTATCTAGAGAGTGGGATAGGTTTAATAACTACCCGAACCCTAACGCATACCCTAACCCTAACCTCTACCCTAACCCTAACACGTACACTAATCCTAACCCGTACCCTAAACCGAGCCCTAACCCTCAAACTAACCCTAACCCTAACCCTAACCCATAACCTACGCCGTACCCGAACCCATACCCGAACCCTTACCCTAAGCCGTACCCTAAACCTAACCCTAACCCTAACCCTAACCCTAAGCTACCCTTGACTGCTTCTGCCTCCAATAGATTTCCTAAGCACTAGTGTTTTAAGGAACAGGTTAAAAAGAGAATCCTAATGTGATTTCTTGATAATGGGTGTGTTCCTTATCTTCTCCTAGTGTCTAAACTCTTCTCCATGGCTGGACCCCCAAATAATATTCCTTGACGTGCTAAGGGGTATCTAGAGAGTGGGATAGGTTTAATAACTACCCTAACGTTAACGCGTACCCTAACCCTAACCTCTACCCTAACCTTAACACGTACACTAATCCTAACCCGTAACCTAAACCGAGCCCTAACCCTCAAACTAACCCTAACCCTAACCCTAAACCATACCCTACGCCGTACCCGAACCCGTACCCGAACCCGTACCCTAAGCCGTACCCTAACCCTAACCCTAACGCTAACCCTAACCCTAACCCTAACCCTAGCCCTAAGCTACCCTTGACTGCTTCTGCCTCCAATAGATTTCCTAAGCACTTGTGTATTAAGGAACAGGTTAAAAAGAGAATCCTATTGTGATTTCAGGATAATGGGTGTGTTCCTTATCTTCTCCTAGTGTCTAAACTCTTCTCCATGGCTGGACCCCCAAATAATATCCCTTGACGTGCTAAGGGGTATCTAGAGAGTGGGATAGGTTTAATAACTACCCTAACCCTAACGCGTACCCTAACCCTAACACGTACCCTAATCCTAACCCGTACCCTAAACCGATCCCTAACCCTCAAACTAAACCTAACCCTAACCCTAACCCATACCATACGCCGTACCCGAACCCGTACCCGAACCCGTACACTAAGTCGTACCCTAAAGCTAACCCTAACCCTAACCCTAACCCTAAACCTAAGCTACCCTTGACTGCTTCTGCCTCCAATAGATTTCCTAAGCACAAGTGTTTTAAGGAACAGGTTAAAAAGAGAATCCTAATGTGATTTCTTGATAATGGGTGTGTTCCTTATCTTCTCCTAGTGTCTAAACTCTTCTCCATGGCTGGACCCCCAAATAATATTCCTTGACGTGCTAAGGGGTATCTAGAGAGTGGGATAGGTTTAATAACTACCCTAACCCTAACGCGTACCATAACCCTAACCCCTACCCTAACCCTAACACGTACCCTAATCCTAAGCCGAAACCTAAACCGAGCCCTAACCTTCAAACTAACCCTAACCCTAACTCTAACCCATACCCTACGCCGTACACGAACCCGTACCCGAACCCGTACCCTATGCCGTACCCTAACTCTAGCCCTAACCCTAACCCTAACCCTAAGCTACCCTTGACTGCTTCTGCCTCCAATAGATTTCCTAAGCACTAGTGTTTTAAGGAACAGGTTAAAAAGAGAATCCTACTGTGATTTCTTGATAATGGGTGTGTTCCTTATCTTCTCCTAGTGTCTAAACTCTTCTCCATGGCTGGTCCCCCAAATAATATTCCTTGACGTGCTAAGGGGCATCTAGGGAGTGGGATAGGATTAATAACTACCCTAACCCTAACGCGTACCCTAACCCTAACCCCTACCATAAACCTAACACGTACCCTAATCCTAACCCGTACCCTAAACCGAGCCCTAACCCTCAAACTAACCCTAACCCTAACCCTAACCCATACCCTATGCCGTACCCGAACCCGTACCCTAAGCCTTACCCTAACAATAACCCTAACCCTAACCCTAAGCTACCCTTGACTGCTTTGCCTCCAATAGATTTCCTAAGCACTAGTGTTTTAAGGAACAGGTTAAAAAGAGAATCCTAATGTGATTTCTTGATAATGGGTGTGTTCCTTATCTTCTCCTAGTGTCTAAACTCTTCTCCATGGCTGGACCCCCAAATAATATTCCTTGACGTGCTAAGGGGTATCTAGAGAGTGGGATAGGTTTAATAACTACCCTAACCCTAACGCGTACCCTAACCCTAACCCCTACCCTAACCCTAACACGTACCCTAATCCTAACCCGTAACCTAAACCGAGCCCTAACCCTCAAACTAACCCTAACCCTAAACCTAACCCATACCCTACGCCGTACCCGAACCCGTACCCGAACCCGTTCCCGAACCCGTACCCTAAGCCGTACCCTAACCCTAACCCTAACCCTAAGCTACCCTTGACTGCTTCTGCCTCCAATAGATTTCCTAAGCACTAGTGTTTTAAGGAACAGTTTAAAAAGAGAATCCTAATGTGATTTCTTGATAATGGGTGTGTTCCTTATCTTCTCCTAGTGTCTAAACTCTTCTCCATGGCTGGACCCCCAAATAATATTACTTGACGTGCTAAGGGGTATCTAGAGAGTGGGATAGGTTTAATAACTACCCTAACCCTAACGCGTACCCTAACCCTAACCCCTACCCTAACCCTAACACGTACCCTAATCCTAACCCGTACCCTAAACCGAGCCCTAAACCTCAAACTAACCCTAACCCTAACCCTAACCCATACCCTACGCCGTACCCGAACCCGTACCCTAAGCCTTACCCTAACCCTAACCCTAACCGTAACCCTAACCCTAAGCTACCCTTGACTACTTCTGCCTCCAATAGATTTCCTAAGCACTAGTGTATTAAGGAACAGGTTAAATAGAGAATCCTAATGTGATTTCAGGATAATGGGTGTGTTCTTTATCTTCTCCTAGTGTCTAAACTCTTCTCCATGGCTGGACCCCCAAATAATATTCCTTGACGTGCTAAGGGGTATCTAGAGAGTGGGATAGGTTTAATAACTACCCTAACCCTAACGCGTACCCTAACCCTAACCCCTACCCTAACCCTAACACGAACCCTAATCCTAACCCGTACCCTAAACCGAGCCCTAACCTTCAAACTAACCCGAACACTAACCCAAACCCATACCCTACGCCGTACACGAACCCGTACCCGAACCCGTACCCTAAGCCGTGTCCTAACCCTAGCCCTAACCCTAACCCTAACCCTAAGCTACCCTTGACTGCTTCTGCCTCCAATAGATTTCCTAAGCACTAGTGTTTTAAGGAACAGGTTAAAAAGAGAATCCTAATGTGATTTCTTGATAATGGGTGTGTTCCTTATCTTCTCCTAGTGTCTAAACTCTTCTCCATGGCTGGACCCCCAAATAATATTCCTTGACGTGCTAAGGGGTATCTAGAGAGTGGGATAGGTTTAATAACTACCCTAACCCTAACGCATACCCTAACCCTAACCTCTACCCTAACCCTAACACGTACACTAATCCTAACCCGTACACTAAACCGAGCCCTAACCCTCAAACTAACCCTAACCCTAACCCTAACCCATACCCTACGCCGTACCCGAACCCGTACCCGAACCCGTACACTAAGCCGTACCCTAACAATAACCCTAACCCTAACCCTAACCCTAAGCTACCCTTGACTGCTTCTGCCTCCAATAGATTTCCTAAGCACTAGTGTATTAAGGAATAGGTTAAAAAGAGAATCCTAATGTGATTTCAGGATAATGGGTGTGTTCCATATCTTCTCCTAGTGTCTAAACTCTTCTCCATGGCTGGACCCCCAAATAATATTCCTTGACGTGCTAAGGGGTATCTAGAGAGTGGGATAGGTTTAATAACTACCCGAACCCTAACGCATACCCTAACCCTAACCTCTACCCTAACCCTAACACGTACACTAATCCTAACCCGTACCCTAAACCGAGCCCTAACCCTCAAACTAACCCTAACCCTAACCCTAACCCATAACCTACGCCGTACCCGAACCCATACCCGAACCCTTACCCTAAGCCGTACCCTAAACCTAACCCTAACCCTAACCCTAACCCTAAGCTACCCTTGACTGCTTCTGCCTCCAATAGATTTCCTAAGCACTAGTGCTTTAAGGAACAGGTTAAAAAGAGAATCCTAATGTGATTTCTTGATAATGGGTGTGTTCCTTATCTTCTCCTAGTGTCTAAACTCTTCTCCATGGCTGGACCCCCAAATAATATTCCTTGACGTGCTAAGGGGTATCTAGAGAGTGGGATAGGTTTAATAACTACCCTAACGTTAACGCGTACCCTAACCCTAACCTCTACCCTAACCTTAACACGTACACTAATCCTAACCCGTAACCTAAACCGAGCCCTAACCCTCAAACTAACCCTAACCCTAACCCTAAACCATACCCTACGCCGTACCCGAACCCGTACCCGAACCCGTACCCTAAGCCGTACCCTAACCCTAACCCTAACACTAACCCTAACCCTAACCCTAACCCTAGCCCTAAGCTACCCTTGACTGCTTCTGCCTCCAATAGATTTCCTAAGCACTTGTGTATTAAGGAACAGGTTAAAAAGAGAATCCTATTGTGATTTCAGGATAATGGGTGTGTTCCTTATCTTCTCCTAGTGTCTAAACTCTTCTCCATGCCTGGACCCCCAAATAATATCCCTTGACGTGCTAAGGGGTATCTAGAGAGTGGGATAGGTTTAATAACTACCCTAACCCTAACGCGTACCCTAACCCTAACACTTACCCTAATCCTAACCCGTACCCTAAACCGATCCCTAACCCTCAAACTAAACCTAACCCTAACCCTAACCCATACCATACGCCGTACCCGAACCCGTACACTAAGTCGTACCCTAAAGCTAACCCTAACCCTAACCCTAACCCTAAACCTAAGCTACCCTTGACTGCTTCTGCCTCCAATAGATTTCCTAAGCACAAGTGTTTTAAGGAACAGGTTAAAAAGAGAATCCTAATGTGATTTCTTGATAATGGGTGTGTTCCTTATCTTCTCCTAGTGTCTAAACTCTTCTCCATGGCTGGACCCCCAAATAATATTCCTTGACGTGCTAAGGGGTATCTAGAGAGTGGGATAGGTTTAATAACTACCCTAACCCTAACGCGTACCATAACCCTAACCCCTACCCTAACCCTAACACGTACCCTAATCCTAAGCCGAAACCTAAACCGAGCCCTAACCTTCAAACTAACCCTAACCCTAACTCTAACCCATACCCTACGCCGTACACGAACCCGTACCCGAACCCGTACCCTAAGCCGTGTCCTAACCCTAGCCCTAACCCTAACCCTAACCCTAAGATACCCTTGACTGCTTCTGCCTCCAATAGATTTCCTAAGCACTAGTGTTTTAAGGAACAGGTTAAAAAGAGAATCCTAATGTGATTTCTTGATAATGGGTGTGTTCCTTATCTTCTCCTAGTGTCTAAACTCTTCTCCATGGCTGGACCCCCAAATAATATTCCTTGACGTGCTAAGGGGTATCTAGAGAGTGGGATAGGTTTAATAACTACCCTAACCCTAACGCATACCCTAACCCTAACCTCTACCCTAACCCTAACACGTACACTAATCCTAACCCGTACACTAAACCGAGCCCTAACCCTCAAACTAACCCTAACCCTAACCCTAACCCATACCCTACGCCGTACCCGAACCCGTACCCGAACCCGTACCCTAAGCCGTACCCTAACCCTAACCCTAACCGTAACGCTAACCCTAAGCTACACTTGACTGCTTCTGCCTCCAATAGATTTCCTAAGCACTAGTGTATTAAGGAACAGGTTAAAAAGAGAATCCTAATGTGATTTCAGGATAATGGGTGTGTTCCTTATCTTCTCCTAGTGTCTAAACTCTTCTCCATGGCTGGACCCCCAAATAATATTCCTTGACGTGCTAAGGGGTATCTAGAGAGTGGGATAGGTTTAATAACTACCCTAACCCTAACGCGTACCCTAACCCTAACCCCTACCCTAACCCTAACACGAACCCTAATCCTAACCCGTACCCTAAACCGAGCCCTAACCTTCAAACTAACCCTAACCCTAACCCAAACCCATACCCTACGCCGTACACGAACCCGTACCCGAACCCGTACCCTAAGCCTTACCCTAACAATAACCCTAACCCTAACCCTAAGCTACCCTTGACTGCTTCTGCCTCCAATAGATTTCCTAAGCACTAGTGTTTTAAGGAACAGGTTAAAAAGAGAATCCTAATGTGATTTCTTGATAATGGGTGTGTTCCTTATCTTCTCCTAGTGTCTAAACTCTTCTCCATGGCTGGATCCCCAAATAATATTCCTTGACGTGCTAAGGGGTATCTAGAGAGTGGGATAGGTTTAATAACTACCCGAACCCTAACGCATACCCTAACCCTAACCTCTACCCTAACCCTAACACGTACACTAATCCTAACCCGTACCCTAAACCGAGCCCTAACCCTCAAACTAACCCTAACCCTAACCCTAACCCATAACCTACGCCGTACCCGAACCCATACCCGAACCCTTACCCTAAGCCGTACCCTAAACCTAACCCTAACCCTAACCCTAACCCTAAGCTACCCTTGACTGCTTCTGCCTCCAATAGATTTCCTAAGCACTAGTGTTTTAAGGAACAGGTTAAAAAGAGAATCCTAATGTGATTTCTTGATAATGGGTGTGTTCCTTATCTTCTCCTAGTGTCTAAACTCTTCTCCATGGCTGGACCCCCAAATAATATTCCTTGACGTGCTAAGGGGTATCTAGAGAGTGGGATAGGTTTAATAACTACCCTAACGTTAACGCGTACCCTAACCCTAACCTCTACCCTAACCTTAACACGTACACTAATCCTAACCCGTAACCTAAACCGAGCCCTAACCCTCAAACTAACCCTAACCCTAACCCTAAACCATACCCTACGCCGTACCCGAACCCGTACCCGAACCCGTACCCTAAGCCGTACCCTAACCCTAACCCTAACGCTAACCCTAACCCTAACCCTAACCCTAGCCCTAAGCTACCCTTGACTGCTTCTGCCTCCAATAGATTTCCTAAGCACTTGTGTATTAAGGAACAGGTTAAAAAGAGAATCCTATTGTGATTTCAGGATAATGGGTGTGTTCCTTATCTTCTCCTAGTGTCTAAACTCTTCTCCATGGCTGGACCCCCAAATAATATCCCTTGACGTGCTAAGGGGTATCTAGAGAGTGGGATAGGTTTAATAACTACCCTAACCCTAACGCGTACCCTAACCCTAACACGTACCCTAATCCTAACCCGTACCCTAAACCGATCCCTAACCCTCAAACTAAACCTAACCCTAACCCTAACCCATACCATACGCCGTACCCGAACCCGTACCCGAACCCGTACACTAAGTCGTACCCTAAAGCTAACCCTAACCCTAACCCTAACCCTAAACCTAAGCTACCCTTGACTGCTTCTGCCTCCAATAGATTTCCTAAGCACAAGTGTTTTAAGGAACAGGTTAAAAAGAGAATCCTAATGTGATTTCTTGATAATGGGTGTGTTCCTTATCTTCTCCTAGTGTCTAAACTCTTCTCCATGGCTGGACCCCCAAATAATATTCCTTGACGTGCTAAGGGGTATCTAGAGAGTGGGATAGGTTTAATAACTACCCTAACCCTAACGCGTACCATAACCCTAACCCCTACCCTAACCCTAACACGTACCCTAATCCTAAGCCGAAACCTAAACCGAGCCCTAACCTTCAAACTAACCCTAACCCTAACTCTAACCCATACCCTACGCCGTACACGAACCCGTACCCGAACCCGTACCCTATGCCGTACCCTAACTCTAGCCCTAACCCTAACCCTAACCCTAAGCTACCCTTGACTGCTTCTGCCTCCAATAGATTTCCTAAGCACTAGTGTTTTAAGGAACAGGTTAAAAAGAGAATCCTACTGTGATTTCTTGATAATGGGTGTGTTCCTTATCTTCTCCTAGTGTCTAAACTCTTCTCCATGGCTGGTCCCCCAAATAATATTCCTTGACGTGCTAAGGGGCATCTAGGGAGTGGGATAGGATTAATAACTACCCTAACCCTAACGCGTACCCTAACCCTAACCCCTACCATAAACCTAACACGTACCCTAATCCTAACCCGTACCCTAAACCGAGCCCTAACCCTCAAACTAACCCTAACCCTAACCCTAACCCATACCCTATGCCGTACCCGAACCCGTACCCTAAGCCTTACCCTAACAATAACCCTAACCCTAACCCTAAGCTACCCTTGACTGCTTTGCCTCCAATAGATTTCCTAAGCACTAGTGTTTTAAGGAACAGGTTAAAAAGAGAATCCTAATGTGATTTCTTGATAATGGGTGTGTTCCTTATCTTCTCCTAGTGTCTAAACTCTTCTCCATGGCTGGACCCCCAAATAATATTCCTTGACGTGCTAAGGGGTATCTAGAGAGTGGGATAGGTTTAATAACTACCCTAACCCTAACGCGTACCCTAACCCTAACCCCTACCCTAACCCTAACACGTACCCTAATCCTAACCCGTAACCTAAACCGAGCCCTAACCCTCAAACTAACCCTAACCCTAAACCTAACCCATACCCTACGCCGTACCCGAACCCGTACCCGAACCCGTTCCCGAACCCGTACCCTAAGCCGTACCCTAACCCTAACCCTAACCCTAAGCTACCCTTGACTGCTTCTGCCTCCAATAGATTTCCTAAGCACTAGTGTTTTAAGGAACAGTTTAAAAAGAGAATCCTAATGTGATTTCTTGATAATGGGTGTGTTCCTTATCTTCTCCTAGTGTCTAAACTCTTCTCCATGGCTGGACCCCCAAATAATATTACTTGACGTGCTAAGGGGTATCTAGAGAGTGGGATAGGTTTAATAACTACCCTAACCCTAACGCGTACCCTAACCCTAACCCCTACCCTAACCCTAACACGTACCCTAATCCTAACCCGTACCCTAAACCGAGCCCTAAACCTCAAACTAACCCTAACCCTAACCCTAACCCATACCCTACGCCGTACCCGAACCCGTACCCTAAGCCTTACCCTAACCCTAACCCTAACCGTAACCCTAACCCTAAGCTACCCTTGACTACTTCTGCCTCCAATAGATTTCCTAAGCACTAGTGTATTAAGGAACAGGTTAAATAGAGAATCCTAATGTGATTTCAGGATAATGGGTGTGTTCTTTATCTTCTCCTAGTGTCTAAACTCTTCTCCATGGCTGGACCCCCAAATAATATTCCTTGACGTGCTAAGGGGTATCTAGAGAGTGGGATAGGTTTAATAACTACCCTAACCCTAACGCGTACCCTAACCCTAACCCCTACCCTAACCCTAACACGAACCCTAATCCTAACCCGTACCCTAAACCGAGCCCTAACCTTCAAACTAACCCGAACACTAACCCAAACCCATACCCTACGCCGTACACGAACCCGTACCCGAACCCGTACCCTAAGCCGTGTCCTAACCCTAGCCCTAACCCTAACCCTAACCCTAAGCTACCCTTGACTGCTTCTGCCTCCAATAGATTTCCTAAGCACTAGTGTTTTAAGGAACAGGTTAAAAAGAGAATCCTAATGTGATTTCTTGATAATGGGTGTGTTCCTTATCTTCTCCTAGTGTCTAAACTCTTCTCCATGGCTGGACCCCCAAATAATATTCCTTGACGTGCTAAGGGGTATCTAGAGAGTGGGATAGGTTTAATAACTACCCTAACCCTAACGCATACCCTAACCCTAACCTCTACCCTAACCCTAACACGTACACTAATCCTAACCCGTACACTAAACCGAGCCCTAACCCTCAAACTAACCCTAACCCTAACCCTAACCCATACCCTACGCCGTACCCGAACCCGTACCCGAACCCGTACACTAAGCCGTACCCTAACAATAACCCTAACCCTAACCCTAACCCTAAGCTACCCTTGACTGCTTCTGCCTCCAATAGATTTCCTAAGCACTAGTGTATTAAGGAATAGGTTAAAAAGAGAATCCTAATGTGATTTCAGGATAATGGGTGTGTTCCATATCTTCTCCTAGTGTCTAAACTCTTCTCCATGGCTGGACCCCCAAATAATATTCCTTGACGTGCTAAGGGGTATCTAGAGAGTGGGATAGGTTTAATAACTACCCGAACCCTAACGCATACCCTAACCCTAACCTCTACCCTAACCCTAACACGTACACTAATCCTAACCCGTACCCTAAACCGAGCCCTAACCCTCAAACTAACCCTAACCCTAACCCTAACCCATAACCTACGCCGTACCCGAACCCATACCCGAACCCTTACCCTAAGCCGTACCCTAAACCTAACCCTAACCCTAACCCTAACCCTAAGCTACCCTTGACTGCTTCTGCCTCCAATAGATTTCCTAAGCACTAGTGCTTTAAGGAACAGGTTAAAAAGAGAATCCTAATGTGATTTCTTGATAATGGGTGTGTTCCTTATCTTCTCCTAGTGTCTAAACTCTTCTCCATGGCTGGACCCCCAAATAATATTCCTTGACGTGCTAAGGGGTATCTAGAGAGTGGGATAGGTTTAATAACTACCCTAACGTTAACGCGTACCCTAACCCTAACCTCTACCCTAACCTTAACACGTACACTAATCCTAACCCGTAATCTAAACCGAGCCCTAACCCTCAAACTAACCCTAACCCTAACCCTAAACCATACCCTACGCCGTACCCGAACCCGTACCCGAACCCGTACCCTAAGCCGTACCCTAACCCTAACCCTAACACTAACCCTAACCCTAACCCTAACCCTAGCCCTAAGCTACCCTTGACTGCTTCTGCCTCCAATAGATTTCCTAAGCACTTGTGTATTAAGGAACAGGTTAAAAAGAGAATCCTATTGTGATTTCAGGATAATGGGTGTGTTCCTTATCTTCTCCTAGTGTCTAAACTCTTCTCCATGCCTGGACCCCCAAATAATATCCCTTGACGTGCTAAGGGGTATCTAGAGAGTGGGATAGGTTTAATAACTACCCTAACCCTAACGCGTACCCTAACCCTAACACGTACCCTAATCCTAACCCGTACCCTAAAACGATCCCTAACCCTCAAACTAAACCTAACCCTAACCCTAACCCATACCATACGCCGTACCCGAACCCGTACACTAAGTCGTACCCTAAAGCTAACCCTAACCCTAACCCTAACACTAAACCTAAGCTACCCTTGACTGCTTCTGCCTCCAATAGATTTCCTAAGCACAAGTGTTTTAAGGAACAGGTTAAAAAGAGAATCCTAATGTGATTTCTTGATAATGGGTGTGTTCCTTATCTTCTCCTAGTGTCTAAACTCTTCTCCATGGCTGGACCCCCAAATAATATTCCTTGACGTGCTAAGGGGTATCTAGAGAGTGGGATAGGTTTAATAACTACCCTAACCCTAACGCATACCATAACCCTAACCCCTACCCTAACCCTAACACGTACCCTAATCCTAAGCCGAAACCTAAACCGAGCCCTAACCTTCAAACTAACCCTAACCCTAACTCTAACCCATACCCTACGCCGTACACGAACCCGTACCCGAACCCGTACCCTATGCCGTACCCTAACTCTAGCCCTAACCCTAACCCTAACCCTAAGCTACCCTTGACTGCTTCTGCCTCCAATAGATTTCCTAAGCACTAGTGTTTTAAGGAACAGGTTAAAAAGAGAATCCTAATGTGATTTCTTGATAATGGGTGTGTTCCTTATCTTCTCCTAGTGTCTAAACTCTTCTCCATGGCTGGACCCCCAAATAATATTCCTTGACGTGCTAAGGGGTATCTAGAGAGTGGGATAGGTTTAATAACTACCCTAACCTTAACGCGTACTCTAACCCTAACCCCTACCCTAACCCTAACACGTACCCTAATCCTAACCCGTACCCTAAACCGAGCCCTAACCCTCAAACTAACCCTAACCCTAACCCTAACCCATACCCTATACCGTACCCGAAACCGTACCCGAACCCGTACCCTAAGCCTTACCCTAACAATAACCCTAACCCTAACCATAACTCTAAGCTACCCTTGACTGCTTCTGCCTCCAATAGATTTCGTAAGCACTAGTGTTTTAAGGAACAGGTTAAAAAGAGAATCCTAATGTGATTTCTTGATAATGGGTGTGTTCCTTATCTTCTCCTAGTGTCTAAACTCTTCTCCATGGCTGGACCCCCAAATAATATTCCTTGACGTGCTAAGGGGTATCTAGAGAGTGGGATAGGTTTAATAACTACCCTTACCCTAACGCGTACCCTAACCCTAACCTCTACCTTAACCCTAACACGTACACTAATCCTAACCCGTAACCTAAACCGAGCCCTAACCCTCAAATTAACCCTAACCCTAACCCTAACCCATACCCTACGCCGTACCCGAACCCTTAACCGAACCCGTACCCTAAGCCGTACCCTAAACCTAACCCTAACCCTAACCCTAACCCTAAGCTACCCTTGACTGCTTCTGCCTCCAATAGATTTCCTAAGCACTAGTGTATTAAGGAACAGGTTAAAAAGAGAATCCTAATGTGATTTCAGGATAATGGGTGTGTTCCTTATCTTCTCCTAGTGTCTAAACTCTTCTCCATGGCTGGACCCCCAAATAATATTCCTTGACGTGCTAAGGGGTATCTAGAGAGTGGGATAGGTTTAATAACTACCCTAAGCTTAACGCGTACCCTAACCCTAACCCCTACCCTAACCCTAACACGAACCCTAATCCTAACCCGTGCCCTAAACCGAGCCCTAACCTTCAAACTAACCCTAACCCTAACCCTAACCCATACCCTACGCCGTACGCGAACCCGTACCCGAACCCGTACCCTAAGCCGTACCCTAACCCTAACCCTAACCCTAACCCTAACCCTAAGCTACCCTTGACTGCTTCTGCCTCCAATAGATTTCCTAAGCACTAGTGTTTTAAGGAACAGGTTAAAAAGAGAATCCTAATGTGATTTCAGGATAATGGGTGTTCTTTATCTTCTCCTAGTGTCTAAACTCTTCTCCATGGCTGGACCCCCAAATAATATTCCTTGACGTGCTAAGGGGTATCTAGAGAGTGGGATAGGTTTAATAACTACCCTATCCCTAACGCGTACCCTAACCCTAACCCCTACCCTAACCCTAACACGAACCCTAATCCTAACCCGTACCCTAAACCGAGCCCTAACCTTCAAACTAACCCTAACACTAACCCAAACCCATACCCTACGCCGTACACGAACCCGTACCCGAACCCGTACCCTAAGCCGTGTCCTAACCCTAGCCCTAACCCTAACCCTAACCCTAAGCTACCCTTGACTGCTTCTGCCTCCAATAGATTTCCTAAGCACTAGTGTTTTAAGGAACAGGTTAAAAAGAGAATCCTAATGTGATTTCTTGATAATGGGTGTGTTCCTTATCTTCTCCTAGTGTCTAAACTCTTCTCCATGGCTGGATCCCCAAATAATATTCCTTGACGTGCTAAGGGGTATCTAGAGAGTGGGATAGGTTTAATAACTACCCGAACCCTAACGCATACCCTAACCCTAACCTCTACCCTAACCCTAACACGTACACTAATCCTAACCCGTACCCTAAACCGAGCCCTAACCCTCAAACTAACCCTAACCCTAACCCTAACCCATAACCTACGCCGTACCCGAACCCATACCCGAACCCTTACCCTAAGCCGTACCCTAAACCTAACCCTAACCCTAACCCTAACCCTAAGCTACCCTTGACTGCTTCTGCCTCCAATAGATTTCCTAAGCACTAGTGTTTTAAGGAACAGGTTAAAAAGAGAATCCTAATGTGATTTCTTGAGAATGGGTGTGTTCCTTATCTTCTCCTAGTGTCTAAACTCTTCTCCATGGCTGGACCCCCAAATAATATTCCTTGACGTGCTAAGGGGTATCTAGAGAGTGGGATAGGTTTAATAACTACCCTAACGTTAACGCGTACCCTAACCCTAACCTCTACCCTAACCTTAACACGTACACTAATCCTAACCCGTAACCTAAACCGAGCCCTAACCCTCAAACTAACCCTAACCCTAACCCTAAACCATACCCTACGCCGTACCCGAACCCGTACCCGAACCCGTACCCTAAGCCGTACCCTAACCCTAACCCTAACGCTAACCCTAACCCTAACCCTAACCCTAGCCCTAAGCTACCCTTGACTGCTTCTGCCTCCAATAGATTTCCTAAGCACTTGTGTATTAAGGAACAGGTTAAAAAGAGAATCCTATTGTGATTTCAGGATAATGGGTGTGTTCCTTATCTTCTCCTAGTGTCTAAACTCTTCTCCATGGCTGGACCCCCAAATAATATCCCTTGACGTGCTAAGGGGTATCTAGAGAGTGGGATAGGTTTAATAACTACCCTAACCCTAACGCGTACCCTAACCCTAACACGTACCCTAATCCTAACCCGTACCCTAAACCGATCCCTAACCCTCAAACTAAACCTAACCCTAACCCTAACCCATACCATACGCCGTACCCGAACCCGTACCCGAACCCGTACACTAAGTCGTACCCTAAAGCGAACCCTAACCCTAACCCTAACCCTAAACCTAAGCTACCCTTGACTGCTTCTGCCTCCAATAGATTTCCTAAGCACAAGTGTTTTAAGGAACAGGTTAAAAAGAGAATCCTAATGTGATTTCTTGATAATGGGTGTGTTCCTTATCTTCTCCTAGTGTCTAAACTCTTCTCCATGGCTGGACCCCCAAATAATATTCCTTGACGTGCTAAGGGGTATCTAGAGAGTGGGATAGGTTTAATAACTACCCTAACCCTAACGCGTACCCTAACCCTAACCCCTACCATAAACCTAACACGTACCCTAATCCTAACCCGTACCCTAAACCGAGCCCTAACCCTCAAACTAACCCTAACCCTAACCCTAACCCATACCCTATGCCGTACCCGAACCCGTACCCTAAGCCTTACCCTAACAATAACCCTAACCCTAACCCTAAGCTACCCTTGACTGCTTTGCCTCCAATAGATTTCCTAAGCACTAGTGTTTTAAGGAACAGGTTAAAAAGAGAATCCTAATGTGATTTCTTGATAATGGGTGTGTTCCTTATCTTCTCCTAGTGTCTAAACTCTTCTCCATGGCTGGACCCCCAAATAATATTCCTTGACGTGCTAAGGGGTATCTAGAGAGTGGGATAGGTTTAATAACTACCCTAAACCTAACGCGTACCCTAACCCTAACCCCTACCCTAACCCTAACACGTACCCTAATCCTAACCCGTAACCTAAACCGAGCCCTAACCCTCAAACTAACCCTAACCCTAAACCTAACCCATACCCTACGCCGTACCCGAACCCGTACCCGAACCCGTTCCCGAACCCGTACCCTAAGCTGTACCCTAACCCTAACCCTAACCCTAAGCTACCCTTGACTGCTTCTGCTTCCAATAGATTTCCTAAGCACTAGTGTTTTAAGGAACAGTTTAAAAAGAGAATCCTAATGTGATTTCTTGATAATGGGTGTGTTCCTTATCTTCTCCTAGTGTCTAAACTCTTCTCCATGGCTGGACCCCCTAATAATATTACTTGACGTGCTAAGGGGTATCTAGAGAGTGGGATAGGTTTAATAACTACCCTAACCCTAACGCGTACCCTAACCCTAACCCCTACCCTAACCCTAACACGTACCCTAATCCTAACCCGTACCCTAAACCGAGCCCTAAACCTGAAACTAACCCTAACCCTAACCCTAACCCATACCCTACGCCGTACCCGAACCCGTACCCTAAGCCTTACCCTAACCCTAACCCTAACCGTAACCCTAACCCTAAGCTACCCTTGACTACTTCTGCCTCCAATAGATTTCCTAAGCACTAGTGTATTAAGGAACAGGTTAAATAGAGAATCCTAATGTGATTTCAGGATAATGGGTGTGTTCTTTATCTTCTCCTAGTGTCTAAACTCTTCTCCATGGCTGGACCCCCAAATAATATTCCTTGACGTGCTAAGGGGTATCTAGAGAGTGGGATAGGTTTAATAACTACCCTAACCCTAACGCGTACCCTAACCCTAACCCCTACCCTAACCCTAACACGAACCCTAATCCTAACCCGTACCCTAAACCGAGCCCTAACCTTCAAACTAACCCTAAAACTAACCCAAACCCATACCCTACGCCGTACACGAACCCGTACCCGAACCCATACCCTAAGCCGTGTCCTAACCCTAGCCCTAACCCTAACCCTAACCCTAAGCTACCCTTGACTGCTTCTGCCTCCAATAGATTTCCTAAGCACTAGTGTTTTAAGGAACAGGTTAAAAAGAGAATCCTAATGTGATTTCTTGATAATGGGTGTGTTCCTTATCTTCTCCTAGTGTCTAAACTCTTCTCCATGGCTGGACCCCCAAATAATATTCCTTGACGTGCTAAGGGGTATCTAGAGAGTGGGATAGGTTTAATAACTACCCTAACCCTAACGCATACCCTAACCCTAACCTCTACCCTAACCCTAACACGTACACTAATCCTAACCCGTACACTAAACCGAGCCCTAACCCTCAAACTAACCCTAACCCTAACCCTAACCCATACCCTACGCCGTACCCGAACCCGTACCCGAACCCGTACCCTAAGCCGTACCCTAACAATAACCCTAAACCTAACCCTAACCCTAAGCTACCCTTGACTGCTTCTGCCTCCAATAGATTTCCTAAGCACTAGTGTATTAAGGAACAGGTTAAAAAGAGAATCCTAATGTGATTTCAGGATAATGGGTGTGTTCCTTATCTTCTCCTAGTGTCTAAACTCTTCTCCATGGCTGGACCCCCAAATAATATTCCTTGACGTGCTAAGGGGTATCTAGAGAGTGGGATAGGTTTAATAACTACCCGAACCCTAACGCATACCCTAACCCTAACCTCTACCCTAACCCTAACACGTACACTAATCCTAACCCGTACCCTAAACCGAGCCCTAACCCTCAAACTAACCCTAACCCTAACCCTAACCCATAACCTACGCCGTACCCGAACCCATACCCGAACCCTTACCCTAAGCCGTACCCTAAACGTAACCCTAACCCTAACCCTAACCCTAAGCTACCCTTGACTGCTTCTGCCTCCAATAGATTTCCTAAGCACTAGTGTTTTAAGGAACAGGTTAAAAAGAGAATCCTAATGTGATTTCTTGATAATGGGTGTGTTCCTTATCTTCTCCTAGTGTCTAAACTCTTCTCCATGGCTGGACCCCCAAATAATATTCCTTGACGTGCTAAGGGGTATCTAGAGAGTGGGATAGGTTTAATAACTACCCTAACGTTAACGCGTACCCTAACCCTAACCTCTACCCTAACCTTAACACGTACACTAATCCTAACCCGTAACCTAAACCGAGCCCTAACCCTCAAACTAACCCTAACCCTAACCCTAAACCATACCCTACGCCGTACCCGAACCCGTACCCGAACCCGTACCCTAAGCCGTACCCTAACCCTAACCCTAACACTAACCCTAACCCTAACCCTAACCCTAGCCCTAAGCTACCCTTGACTGCTTCTGCCTCCAATAGATTTCCTAAGCACTTGTGTATTAAGGAACAGGTTAAAAAGAGAATCCTATTGTGATTTCAGGATAATGGGTGTGTTCCTTATCTTCTCCTAGTGTCTAAACTCTTCTCCATGCCTGGACCCCCAAATAATATCCCTTGACGTGCTAAGGGGTATCTAGAGAGTGGGATAGGTTTAATAACTACCCTAACCCTAACGCGTACCCTAACCCTAACACTTACCCTAATCCTAACCCGTACCCTAAACCGATCCCTAACCCTCAAACTAAACCTAACCCTAACCCTAACCCATACCATACGCCGTACCCGAACCCGTACACTAAGTCGTACCCTAAAGCTAACCCTAACCCTAACCCTAACCCTAAACCTAAGCTACCCTTGACTGCTTCTGCCTCCAATAGATTTCCTAAGCACAAGTGTTTTAAGGAACAGGTTAAAAAGAGAATCCTAATGTGATTTCTTGATAATGGGTGTGTTCCTTATCTTCTCCTAGTGTCTAAACTCTTCTCCATGGCTGGACCCCCAAATAATATTCCTTGACGTGCTAAGGGGTATCTAGAGAGTGGGATAGGTTTAATAACTACCCTAACCCTAACGCGTACCATAACCCTAACCCCTACCCTAACCCTAACACGTACCCTAATCCTAAGCCGAAACCTAAACCGAGCCCTAACCTTCAAACTAACCCTAACCCTAACTCTAACCCATACCCTACGCCGTACACGAACCCGTACCCGAACCCGTACCCTATGCCGTACCCTAACTCTAGCCCTAACCCTAACCCTAACCCTAAGCTACCCTTGACTGCTTCTGCCTCCAATAGATTTCCTAAGCACTAGTGTTTTAAGGAACAGGTTAAAAAGAGAATCCTAATGTGATTTCTTGATAATGGGTGTGTTCCTTATCTTCTCCTAGTGTCTAAACTCTTCTCCATGGCTGGACCCCCAAATAATATTCCTTGACGTGCTAAGGGGTATCTAGAGACTGGGATAGGTTTAATAACTACCCTAACTTTAACGCGTACTCTAACCCTAACCCCTACCCTAACCCTAACACGTACCCTAATCCTAACCCGTACCCTAAACCGAGCCCTAACCCTCAAACTAACCCTAACCCTAACCCTAACCCATACCCTATACCGTACCCGAAACCGTACCCGAACCCGTACCCTAAGCCTTACCCTAACAATAACCCTAACCCTAACCATAACTCTAAGCTACCCTTGACTGCTTCTGCCTCCAATAGATTTCGTAAGC
Organism: Eschrichtius robustus; assembly: GCF_028021215.1. NCBI lineage: Eukaryota > Metazoa > Chordata > Mammalia > Artiodactyla > Eschrichtiidae > Eschrichtius > Eschrichtius robustus. Next base: position 334,065 of record NW_027175276.1, read on the forward strand.
ACTAGTGTTTTAAGGAACAGGTTAAAAAGAGAATCCTAATGTGATTTCTTGATAATGGGTGTGTTCCTTATCTTCTCCTAGTGTCTAAACTCTTTTCCATGGCTGGACCCCCAAATAATATTCCTTGACGTGCTAAGGGGTATCTAGAGAGTGGGATAGGTTTAATAACTACCCTTACCCTAACGCGTACCCTAACCCTAACCTCTACCTTAACCCTAACACGTACACTAATCCTAACCCGTAACCTAAACCGAGCCCTAACCCTCAAATTAACCCTAACCCTAACCCTAACCCATACCCTACGCCGTACCCGAACCCTTACCCGAACCCGTACCCTAAGCCGTACCCTAAACCTAACCCTAACCCTAACCCTAACCCTAAGCTACCCTTGACTGCTTCTGCCTCCAATAGATTTCCTAAGCACTAGTGTATTAAGGAACAGGTTAAAAAGAGAATCCTAATGTGATTTCAGGATAATGGGTGTGTTCCTTATCTTCTCCTAGTGTCTAAACTCTTCTCCATGGCTGGACCCCCAAATAATATTCCTTGACGTGCTAAGGCGTATCTAGAGAGTGGGATAGGTTTAATAACTACCCTAAGCTTAACGCGTACCCTAACCCTAACCCCTACCCTAACCCTAACACGAACCCTAATCCTAACCCGTGCCCTAAACCGAGCCCTAACCTTCAAACTAACCCTAACCCTAACCCTAACCCATACCCGACGCCGTACGCGAACCCGTACCCGAACCCGTACCCTAAGCCGTACCCTAACCCTAACCCTAACCCTAACCCTAACCCTAAGCTACCCTTGACTGCTTCTGCCTCCAATAGATTTCCTAAGCACTAGTGTTTTAAGGAACAGGTTAAAAACAGAATCCTAATGTGATTTCAGGATAATGGGTGTGTTCCTTATCTTCTCCTAGTGTCTAAACTCTTCTCCATGGCTGGACCCCCAAATAATATTCCTTGACGTGCTAAGGGGTATCTAGAGAGTGGGATAGGTTTAATAACTACCCTAACCTTAACGCGTACCCTAACCCTAACCCCTACCCTAACCCTAACACGAACCCTAATATTAACCCGTGCCCTAAACCGAGCCCTAACCTTCAAACTAACCCTAACCCTAACCCTAACCCATACCCTACGCCGTACACGAACCCGTACACGAACCCGTACCCTAAGCCGTACCCTAAACCTAACCCTAACCCTAACCCTAACCCTAAGCTACACTTGACTGCTTCTGCCTCCAATAGATTTCCTAAGCACAAGTGTTTTAAGGAACAGGTTAAAAAGAGAATCCTAATGTGATTTCTTGATAATGGGTGTGTTCCTTATCTTCTCCTAGTGTCTAAACTCTTCTCCATGGCTGGACCCCCAAATAATATTCCTTGACGTGCTAAGGGGTATCTAGAGAGTGGGATAGGTTTAATAACTACCCTAACCCTAACGCGTACCATAACCCTAACCCCTACCCTAACCCTAACACGTACCCTAATCCTAAGCCGAAACCTAAACCGAGCCCTAACCTTCAAACTAACCCTAACCCTAACTCTAACCCATACCCTACGCCGTACACGAACCCGTACCCGAACCCGTACCCTATGCCGTACCCTAACTCTAGCCCTAACCCTAACCCTAACCCTAAGCTACCCTTGACTGCTTCTGTCTCCAATAGATTTCCTAAGCACTAGTGTTTTAAGGAACAGGTTAAAAAGAGAATCCTAATGTGATTTCTTGATAATGGTTGTGTTCCTTATCTTCTCCTAGTGTCTAAACTCTTCTCCATGGCTGGACACCCAAATAATATTCCTTGACGTGCTAAGGGGTATCTAGAGAGTGGGATAGGTTTAATAACTACCCTAACCCTAACGCGTACTCTAACCCTAACCCCTACCCTAACCCTAACACGTACCCTAATCCTAACCCGTACCCTAAACCGAGCCCTAACCCTCAAACTAACCCTAACACTAACCCTAACCAATATCCTACGCCATACCCAAAACCGTACCCGAACCCGTACACGAACCCGTACCCTAAGCCGTACCCTAACCCTAACCCTAACCCTAAGCTACCCTTGACTGCTTCTGCCTCCAATAGATTTCCTAAGCACTAGTGTTTTAAGGAACAGGTTAAAAAGAGAATCCTAATGTGATTTCTTGATGACGGGTGTGTTCCTTATCTTCTCCTAGTGTCTAAACTCTTCTCCATGGCTGGACCCCCAAATAATATTCCTTGACGTGCTAAGGGGTATCTAGAGAGTGGGATAGGTTTAATAAATACCCTAACCCTAACGCATACCCTAACCCTAACCCCTACCCTAACCCTAACACGTACCCTAATCCTAACCCGTACCCTAAACCGAGCCCTAACCCTCAAACTAACCCTAACCCTAACCCTAACCCATACCCTATACCGTACCCGAAACCGTACCCGAACCCGTACCCTAAGCCTTACCCTAACAATAACCCTAACCCTAACCATAACTCTAAGCTACCCTTGACTGCTTCTGCCTCCAATAGATTTCCTAAGCACTAGTGTTTTAAGGAACAGGTTAAAAAGAGAATCCTAATGTGATTTCTTGATAATGGGTGTGTTCCTTATCTTCTCCTACTGTCTAAACTCTTCTCCATGGCTGGTCCCCCAAATAATATTCCTTGACGTGCTAAGGGGTATCTAGGGAGTGGGATAGGTTTAATAACTACCCTAACCCTAACGCGTACCCTAACCCTAACCCCTACCCTAACCCTAGCACGTACCCTAATCCTAACCCGTACCCTAAACCGAGCCCTAACCCTCAAACTAACCCTAACCCTAACCCTAACCCATACCCTATGCCGTACCCGAACGCGTACCATAAGCCTTACCCTAACAATAACCCTAACCCTAACCCTAAGCTACCCTTGACTGCTTCTGCCTCCAATAGATTTCCTAAGCACTAGTGTTTTAAGGAACAGGTTAAAAAGAGAATCCTAATGTGATTTCTTGATAATGGGTGTGTTCCTTATCTTCTCCTAGTGTCTAAACTTTTCTCCATGGCTGGACCCCCAAATAATATTCCTTGACGTGCTAAGGGGTATCTAGAGAGTGGGATAGGTTTAATAACTACCCTAACCCTAACGCGTACCCTAACCCTAACCCCTACCCTCACCCTAACACGTACCCTAATCCTAACCCGTACCCTAAACCGAGCCCTAACCCTCAAACTAACCCTAACCCTAACCCTAACCCATATCCTACGCCATACCCAAACCCGTACCCGAACCCGTACCCGAACCCGTACCCTAAGCCGTACCCTAACCCAAACCATAACCCTAAGCTACCCTTGACTGCTTCTGCCTCCAATAGATTTCCTAAGCACTAGTGTTTTAAGGAACAGGTTAAAAAGAGAATCCTAATGTGATTTCTTGATAATGGGTGTGTTCCTTATCTTCTCCTAGTGTCTAAACACTTCTCCATGGCTGGACCCCCAAATAATATTCCTTGACGTGTTAAGGGGTATCTAGAGAGTGGGATAGGTTTAATAACTACCCTAACCCTAATGCGTACCCTAACCCTAACCCCTACCCTAACCCTAACACGAACCCTAATCCTAACCCGTACCCTAAACCGAGCCCTAACCTTCAAACTAACCCTAACCCTAACCCTAACCCATACCGTACAGCGTACACGAACCCGTACCCGAACCCGTACCCTAAGCCGTACCCTAACCCTAACCCTAACCCTAACCCTAACCCTAACCCTAAGCTACCCTTGACTGGTTCTGCCTCCAATAGATTTCCTAAGCACTAGTGTTTTAAGGAACAGGTTAAAGAGAGAATCCTAATGTGATTTCTTGATAATGGGTGTGTTCCTTATCTTCTCCTACTGTCTAAACTCTTCTCCATGGCTGCACCCCCAAATAATATTCCTTGACGTGCTAAGGGGTATCTAGGGAGTGGGTTAGGTTTAATAACCACCCTAACCCTAACGCGTACCCTAACCCTAACCCCTACCCTAACCCTAACACGTACCCTACTCCTAACCCGTACCCTAAACCGAGCCCTAACCCTCAAACTAAACCTAACCCTAACCCTAACCCATACCCTATGCCGTACCCGAACCCGTACCCTAAGCCTTACCCTAACAATAACCCTAACCCTAACCCTAAGCTACCCTTGACTGCTTCTGCCTCCAATAGATTTCCTAAGCACTAGTGTTTTAAGGAACAGGTTAAAAAGAGAATCCTAATGTGATTTCTTGATAATGGGTGTGTTCCTTATCTTCTCCTAGTGTCTAAACTCTTCTCCATGGCTGGCCACCCAAATAATATTCCTTGACGTGCTAAGGGGTATCTAGAGAGTGGGATAGGTTTAATAACTACCCTAACCCTAACGCATACCCTAACCCTAACCTCTACCCTAACCCTAACACGTACACTAATCCTAACCCGTACCCTAAACCGAGCCCTAACCCTCAAACTAACCCTAACCCTAACCCTAACCCATACCCTACGCCGTACCCGAACACGTACCCGAACCCGTACCCGAACCCGTACCCTAAGCCGTACCCTAAACCTAACCCTAACCCTAACCCTAATCCTAAGCTACCCTTGACTGCTTCTGCCTCCAATAGATTTCTTAAGCACTAGTGTATTAAGGAACAGGTTAAAAAGAGAATCCTAATGTGATTTCTTGATAATGGGTGTGTTCCTTATCTTTCCTAGTGTCTAAACTCTTCTCCATGGCTGGACACCCAAATAATATTCCTTGACGTGCTAAGGGGTATCTAGAGAGTGGGATAGGTTTAATAACTACCCTAACCCTAACGCGTACCCTAACCCTAACACGTACCCTAATCCTAAACCGTACCCTAAACCGAGCCCTAACCCTCAAACTAACCCTAACCCTAACCCAAACCCATACCCTACGCCGTACCCGAACCTGTACCCGAACCCGTACCCTAAGCCGTACCCTAAAGCTAACCCTAACCCTAACCCTAACCCTAACCCTAAGCTACCCTTGACTGCTTCTGCCTCCAATAGATTTCCTAAGCACTAGTGTTTTAAGGAACAGGTTAAAAAGAGAATCCTAATGTGATTTCTTGATAATGGGTGTGTTCCTTATCTTCTCCTAGTGTCTAAACTCTTCTCCATGGCTGGACCCCCAAATAATATTCCTTGACGTGCTAAGGGTTATCTAGAGAGTGGGATAGGTTTAATAACTACCCTAACCCTAACGCGTACCCTAACCCTAACCGCTACCCTAACACTAAGACGTACCCTAATCCTAACCCGTAACCTAAACCGAGCCCTAACCCTCAAACTAACCCTAACCCTAACCCTAACCCATACCCTACGCCGTACGCGAACCCGTACCCGAACCCGTACCCTAAGCCGTACCCTAACCCTAACCCTAACCCTAACCCTAACCCTAAGCTACCCTTGACTGCTTCTGCCTCCAATAGATTTCCTAAGCACTAGTGTTTTAAGGAACAGGTTAAAAACAGAATCCTAATGTGATTTCAGGATAATGGGTGTGTTCCTTATCTTCTCCTAGTGTCTAAACTCTTCTCCATGGCTGGACCCCCAAATAATATTCCTTGACGTGCTAAGGGGTATCTAGAGAGTGGGATAGGTTTAATAACTACCCTAACCTTAACGTGTACCCTAACCCTAACCCCTACCCTAACCCTAACACGAACCCTAATATTAACCCGTGCCCTAAACCGAGCCCTAACCTTCAAACTAACCCTAACCCTAACCCTAACCCATACCCTACGCCGTACACGAACCCGTACACGAACCCGTACCCTAAGCCGTACCCTAAACCTAACCCTAACCCTAACCCTAACCCTAAGCTACACTTGACTGCTTCTGCCTCCAATAGATTTCCTAAGCACAAGTGTTTTAAGGAACAGGTTAAAAAGAGAATCCTAATGTGATTTCTTGATAATGGGTGTGTTCCTTATCTTCTCCTAGTGTCTAAACTCTTCTCCATGGCTGGACCCCCAAATAATATTCCTTGACGTGCTAAGGGGTATCTAGAGAGTGGGATAGGTTTAATAACTACCCTAACCCTAACGCGTACCATAACCCTAACCCCTACCCTAACCCTAACACGTACCCTAATCCTAAGCCGAAACCTAAACCGAGCCCTAACCTTCAAACTAACCCTAACCCTAACTCTAACCCATACCCTACGCCGTACACGAACCCGTACCCGAACCCGTACCCTATGCCGTACCCTAACTCTAGCCCTAACCCTAACCCTAACCCTAAGCTACCCTTGACTGCTTCTGTCTCCAATAGATTTCCTAAGCACTAGTGTTTTAAGGAACAGGTTAAAAAGAGAATCCTAATGTGATTTCTTGATAATGGTTGTGTTCCTTATCTTCTCCTAGTGTCTAAACTCTTCTCCATGGCTGGACACCCAAATAATATTCCTTGACGTGCTAAGGGGTATCTAGAGAGTGGGATAGGTTTAATAACTACCCTAACCCTAACGCGTACTCTAACCCTAACCCCTACCCTAACCCTAACACGTACCCTAATCCTAACCCGTACCCTAAACCGAGCCCTAACCCTCAAACTAACCCTAACACTAACCCTAACCAATATCCTACGCCATACCCAAAACCGTACCCGAACCCGTACACGAACCCGTACCCTAAGCCGTACCCTAACCCTAACCCTAACCCTAAGCTACCCTTGACTGCTTCTGCCTCCAATAGATTTCCTAAGCACTAGTGTTTTAAGGAACAGGTTAAAAAGAGAATCCTAATGTGATTTCTTGATGACGGGTGTGTTCCTTATCTTCTCCTAGTGTCTAAACTCTTCTCCATGGCTGGACCCCCAAATAATATTCCTTGACGTGCTAAGGGGTATCTAGAGAGTGGGATAGGTTTAATAAATACCCTAACCCTAACGCATACCCTAACCCTAACCCCTACCCTAACCCTAACACGTACCCTAATCCTAACCCGTACCCTAAACCGAGCCCTAACCCTCAAACTAACCCTAACCCTAACCCTAACCCATACCCTATACCGTACCCGAAACCGTACCCGAACCCGTACCCTAAGCCTTACCCTAACAATAACCCTAACCCTAACCATAACTCTAAGCTACCCTTGACTGCTTCTGCCTCCAATAGATTTCCTAAGCACTAGTGTTTTAAGGAACAGGTTAAAAAGAGAATCCTAATGTGATTTCTTGATAATGGGTGTGTTCCTTATCTTCTCCTACTGTCTAAACTCTTCTCCATGGCTGGTCCCCCAAATAATATTCCTTGACGTGCTAAGGGGTATCTAGGGAGTGGGATAGGTTTAATAACTACCCTAACCCTAACGCGTACCCTAACCCTAACCCCTACCCTAACCCTAGCACGTACCCTAATCCTAACCCGTACCCTAAACCGAGCCCTAACCCTCAAACTAACCCTAACCCTAACCCTAACCCATACCCTATGCCGTACCCGAACGCGTACCATAAGCCTTACCCTAACAATAACCCTAACCCTAACCCTAAGCTACCCTTGACTGCTTCTGCCTCCAATAGATTTCCTAAGCACTAGTGTTTTAAGGAACAGGTTAAAAAGAGAATCCTAATGTGATTTCTTGATAATGGGTGTGTTCCTTATCTTCTCCTAGTGTCTAAACTTTTCTCCATGGCTGGACCCCCAAATAATATTCCTTGACGTGCTAAGGGGTATCTAGAGAGTGGGATAGGTTTAATAACTACCCTAACCCTAACGCGTACCCTAACCCTAACCCCTACCCTCACCCTAACACGTACCCTAATCCTAACCCGTACCCTAAACCGAGCCCTAACCCTCAAACTAACCCTAACCCTAACCCTAACCCATATCCTACGCCATACCCAAACCCGTACCCGAACCCGTACCCGAACCCGTACCCTAAGCCGTACCCTAACCCAAACCATAACCCTAAGCTACCCTTGACTGCTTCTGCCTCCAATAGATTTCCTAAGCACTAGTGTTTTAAGGAACAGGTTAAAAAGAGAATCCTAATGTGATTTCTTGATAATGGGTGTGTTCCTTATCTTCTCCTAGTGTCTAAACACTTCTCCATGGCTGGACCCCCAAATAATATTCCTTGACGTGTTAAGGGGTATCTAGAGAGTGGGATAGGTTTAATAACTACCCTAACCCTAATGCGTACCCTAACCCTAACCCCTACCCTAACCCTAACACGAACCCTAATCCTAACCCGTACCCTAAACCGAGCCCTAACCTTCAAACTAACCCTAACCCTAACCCTAACCCATACCGTACAGCGTACACGAACCCGTACCCGAACCCGTACCCTAAGCCGTACCCTAACCCTAACCCTAACCCTAACCCTAACCCTAACCCTAAGCTACCCTTGACTGGTTCTGCCTCCAATAGATTTCCTAAGCACTAGTGTTTTAAGGAACAGGTTAAAGAGAGAATCCTAATGTGATTTCTTGATAATGGGTGTGTTCCTTATCTTCTCCTACTGTCTAAACTCTTCTCCATGGCTGCACCCCCAAATAATATTCCTTGACGTGCTAAGGGGTATCTAGGGAGTGGGTTAGGTTTAATAACCACCCTAACCCTAACGCGTACCCTAACCCTAACCCCTACCCTAACCCTAACACGTACCCTACTCCTAACCCGTACCCTAAACCGAGCCCTAACCCTCAAACTAAACCTAACCCTAACCCTAACCCATACCCTATGCCGTACCCGAACCCGTACCCTAAGCCTTACCCTAACAATAACCCTAACCCTAACCCTAAGCTACCCTTGACTGCTTCTGCCTCCAATAGATTTCCTAAGCACTAGTGTTTTAAGGAACAGGTTAAAAAGAGAATCCTAATGTGATTTCTTGATAATGGGTGTGTTCCTTATCTTCTCCTAGTGTCTAAACTCTTCTCCATGGCTGGCCACCCAAATAATATTCCTTGACGTGCTAAGGGGTATCTAGAGAGTGGGATAGGTTTAATAACTACCCTAACCCTAACGCATACCCTAACCCTAACCTCTACCCTAACCCTAACACGTACACTAATCCTAACCCGTACCCTAAACCGAGCCCTAACCCTCAAACTAACCCTAACCCTAACCCTAACCCATACCCTACGCCGTACCCGAACACGTACCCGAACCCGTACCCGAACCCGTACCCTAAGCCGTACCCTAAACCTAACCCTAACCCTAACCCTAATCCTAAGCTACCCTTGACTGCTTCTGCCTCCAATAGATTTCTTAAGCACTAGTGTATTAAGGAACAGGTTAAAAAGAGAATCCTAATGTGATTTCTTGATAATGGGTGTGTTCCTTATCTTTCCTAGTGTCTAAACTCTTCTCCATGGCTGGACACCCAAATAATATTCCTTGACGTGCTAAGGGGTATCTAGAGAGTGGGATAGGTTTAATAACTACCCTAACCCTAACGCGTACCCTAACCCTAACACGTACCCTAATCCTAAACCGTACCCTAAACCGAGCCCTAACCCTCAAACTAACCCTAACCCTAACCCAAACCCATACCCTACGCCGTACCCGAACCTGTACCCGAACCCGTACCCTAAGCCGTACCCTAAAGCTAACCCTAACCCTAACCCTAACCCTAACCCTAAGCTACCCTTGACTGCTTCTGCCTCCAATAGATTTCCTAAGCACTAGTGTTTTAAGGAACAGGTTAAAAAGAGAATCCTAATGTGATTTCTTGATAATGGGTGTGTTCCTTATCTTCTCCTAGTGTCTAAACTCTTCTCCATGGCTGGACCCCCAAATAATATTCCTTGACGTGCTAAGGGTTATCTAGAGAGTGGGATAGGTTTAATAACTACCCTAACCCTAACGCGTACCCTAACCCTAACCGCTACCCTAACACTAAGACGTACCCTAATCCTAACCCGTAACCTAAACCGAGCCCTAACCCTCAAACTAACCCTAACCCTAACCCTAACCCATACCCTACGCCGTACGCGAACCCGTACCCGAACCCGTACCCTAAGCCGTACCCTAACCCTAACCCTAACCCTAACCCTAACCCTAAGCTACCCTTGACTGCTTCTGCCTCCAATAGATTTCCTAAGCACTAGTGTTTTAAGGAACAGGTTAAAAACAGAATCCTAATGTGATTTCAGGATAATGGGTGTGTTCCTTATCTTCTCCTAGTGTCTAAACTCTTCTCCATGGCTGGACCCCCAAATAATATTCCTTGACGTGCTAAGGGGTATCTAGAGAGTGGGATAGGTTTAATAACTACCCTAACCTTAACGCGTACCCTAACCCTAACCCCTACCCTAACCCTAACACGAACCCTAATATTAACCCGTGCCCTAAACCGAGCCCTAACCTTCAAACTAACCCTAACCCTAACCCTAACCCATACCCTACGCCGTACACGAACCCGTACACGAACCCGTACCCTAAGCCGTACCCTAAACCTAACCCTAACCCTAACCCTAACCCTAAGCTACACTTGACTGCTTCTGCCTCCAATAGATTTCCTAAGCACAAGTGTTTTAAGGAACAGGTTAAAAAGAGAATCCTAATGTGATTTCTTGATAATGGGTGTGTTCCTTATCTTCTCCTAGTGTCTAAACTCTTCTCCATGGCTGGACCCCCAAATAATATTCCTTGACGTGCTAAGGGGTATCTAGAGAGTGGGATAGGTTTAATAACTACCCTAACCCTAACGCGTACCATAACCCTAACCCCTACCCTAACCCTAACACGTACCCTAATCCTAAGCCGAAACCTAAACCGAGCCCTAACCTTCAAACTAACCCTAACCCTAACTCTAACCCATACCCTACGCCGTACACGAACCCGTACCCGAACCCGTACCCTATGCCGTACCCTAACTCTAGCCCTAACCCTAACCCTAACCCTAAGCTACCCTTGACTGCTTCTGTCTCCAATAGATTTCCTAAGCACTAGTGTTTTAAGGAACAGGTTAAAAAGAGAATCCTAATGTGATTTCTTGATAATGGTTGTGTTCCTTATCTTCTCCTAGTGTCTAAACTCTTCTCCATGGCTGGACACCCAAATAATATTCCTTGACGTGCTAAGGGGTATCTAGAGAGTGGGATATGTTTAATAACTACCCTAACCCTAACGCGTACTCTAACCCTAACCCCTACCCTAACCCTAACACGTACCCTAATCCTAACCCGTACCCTAAACCGAGCCCTAACCCTCAAACTAACCCTAACACTAACCCTAACCAATATCCTACGCCATACCCAAAACCGTACCCGAACCCGTACACGAACCCGTACCCTAAGCCGTACCCTAACCCTAACCCTAACCCTAAGCTACCCTTGACTGCTTCTGCCTCCAATAGATTTCCTAAGCACTAGTGTTTTAAGGAACAGGTTAAAAAGAGAATCCTAATGTGATTTCTTGATGACGGGTGTGTTCCTTATCTTCTCCTAGTGTCTAAACTCTTCTCCATGGCTGGACCCCCAAATAATATTCCTTGACGTGCTAAGGGGTATCTAGAGAGTGGGATAGTTTTAATAAATACCCTAACCCTAACGCATACCCTAACCCTAACCCCTACCCTAACCCTAACACGTACCCTAATCCTAACCCGTACCCTAAACCGACCCTAACCCTCAAACTAACCCTAACCCTAACCCTAACCCATACCCTATACCGTACCCGAAACCGTACCCGAACCCGTACCCTAAGCCTTACCCTAACAATAACCCTAACCCTAACCATAACTCTAAGCTACCCTTGACTGCTTCTGCCTCCAATAGATTTCCTAAGCACTAGTGTTTTAAGGAACAGGTTAAAAAGAGAATCCTAATGTGATTTCTTGATAATGGGTGTGTTCCTTATCTTCTCCTACTGTCTAAACTCTTCTCCATGGCTGGTCCCCCAAATAATATTCCTTGACGTGCTAAGGGGTATCTAGGGAGTGGGATAGGTTTAATAACTACCCTAACCCTAACGCGTACCCTAACCCTAACCCCTACCCTAACCCTAGCACGTACCCTAATCCTAACCCGTACCCTAAACCGAGCCCTAACCCTCAAACTAACCCTAACCCTAACCCTAACCCATACCCTATGCCGTACCCGAACGCGTACCATAAGCCTTACCCTAACAATAACCCTAACCCTAACCCTAAGCTACCCTTGACTGCTTCTGCCTCCAATAGATTTCCTAAGCACTAGTGTTTTAAGGAACAGGTTAAAAAGAGAATCCTAATGTGATTTCTTGATAATGGGTGTGTTCCTTATCTTCTCCTAGTGTCTAAACTTTTCTCCATGGCTGGACCCCCAAATAATATTCCTTGACGTGCTAAGGGGTATCTAGAGAGTGGGATAGGTTTAATAACTACCCTAACCCTAACGCGTACCCTAACCCTAACCCCTACCCTCACCCTAACACGTACCCTAATCCTAACCCGTACCCTAAACCGAGCCCTAACCCTCAAACTAACCCTAACCCTAACCCTAACCCATATCCTACGCCATACCCAAACCCGTACCCGAACCCGTACCCGAACCCGTACCCTAAGCCGTACCCTAACCCAAACCATAACCCTAAGCTACCCTTGACTGCTTCTGCCTCCAATAGATTTCCTAAGCACTAGTGTTTTAAGGAACAGGTTAAAAAGAGAATCCTAATGTGATTTCTTGATAATGGGTGTGTTCCTTATCTTCTCCTAGTGTCTAAACACTTCTCCATGGCTGGACCCCCAAATAATATTCCTTGACGTGTTAAGGGGTATCTAGAGAGTGGGATAGGTTTAATAACTACCCTAACCCTAATGCGTACCCTAACCCTAACCCCTACCCTAACCCTAACACGAACCCTAATCCTAACCCGTACCCTAAACCGAGCCCTAACCTTCAAACTAACCCTAACCCTAACCCTAACCCATACCCTACAGCGTACACGAACCCGTACCCGAACCCATACCCTAAGCCGTACCCTAACCCTAACCCTAACCCTAACCCTAACCCTAACCCTAAGCTACCCTTGACTGCTTCTGCCTCCAATAGATTTCCTAAGCACTAGTGTTTTAAGGAACAGGTTAAAGAGAGAATCCTAATGTGATTTCTTGATAATGGGTGTGTTCCTTATCTTCTCCTACTGTCTAAACTCTTCTCCATGGCTGCACCCCCAAATAATATTCCTTGACGTGCTAAGGGGTATCTAGGGAGTGGGTTAGGTTTAATAACCACCCTAACCCTAACGCGTACCCTAACCCTAACCCCTACCCTAACCCTAACACGTACCCTACTCCTAACCCGTACCCTAAACCGAGCCCTAACCCTCAAACTAAACCTAACCCTAACCCTAACCCATACCCTATGCCGTACCCGAACCCGTACCCTAAGCCTTACCCTAACAATAACCCTAACCCTAACCCTAAGCTACCCTTGACTGCTTCTGCCTCCAATAGATTTCCTAAGCACTAGTGTTTTAAGGAACAGGTTAAAAAGAGAATCCTAATGTGATTTCTTGATAATGGGTGTGTTCCTTATCTTCTCCTAGTGTCTAAACTCTTCTCCATGGCTGGCCACCCAAATAATATTCCTTGACGTGCTAAGGGGTATCTAGAGAGTGGGATAGGTTTAATAACTACCCTAACCCTAACGCATACCCTAACCCTAACCTCTACCCTAACCCTAACACGTACACTAATCCTAACCCGTACCCTAAACCGAGCCCTAACCCTCAAACTAACCCTAACCCTAACCCTAACCCATACCCTACGCCGTACCCGAACACGTACCCGAACCCGTACCCGAACCCGTACCCTAAGCCGTACCCTAAACCTAACCCTAACCCTAACCCTAATCCTAAGCTACCCTTGACTGCTTCTGCCTCCAATAGATTTCTTAAGCACTAGTGTATTAAGGAACAGGTTAAAAAGAGAATCCTAATGTGATTTCTTGATAATGGGTGTGTTCCTTATCTTTCCTAGTGTCTAAACTCTTCTCCATGGCTGGACACCCAAATAATATTCCTTGACGTGCTAAGGGGTATCTAGAGAGTGGGATAGGTTTAATAACTACCCTAACCCTAACGCGTACCCTAACCCTAACACGTACCCTAATCCTAAACCGTACCCTAAACCGAGCCCTAACCCTCAAACTAACCCTAACCCTAACCCAAACCCATACCCTACGCCGTACCCGAACCTGTACCCGAACCCGTACCCTAAGCCGTACCCTAAAGCTAACCCTAACCCTAACCCTAACCCTAACCCTAAGCTACCCTTGACTGCTTCTGCCTCCAATAGATTTCCTAAGCACTAGTGTTTTAAGGAACAGGTTAAAAAGAGAATCCTAATGTGATTTCTTGATAATGGGTGTGTTCCTTATCTTCTCCTAGTGTCTAAACTCTTCTCCATGGCTGGACCCCCAAATAATATTCCTTGACGTGCTAAGGGTTATCTAGAGAGTGGGATAGGTTTAATAACTACCCTAACCCTAACGCGTACCCTAACCCTAACCGCTACCCTAACACTAAGACGTACCCTAATCCTAACCCGTAACCTAAACCGAGCCCTAACCCTCAAACTAACCCTAACCCTAATCCTAACCCATACCCTACGCCATACCCGAACCCGTACACTAAGTCGTACCCTAACCCTAACCCTAACCCTAACCCTAACCCTAAACCTAACACTAACCCTAAGCTACCCTTGACTGCTTCTGCATCCAATAGATTTCCTAAGCACTAGTGTTTTAAGGAACAGGTTAAAAACAGAATCCTAATGTGATTTCTTGATAATGGGTGTGTTCCTTATCTTCTCCTAGTGTCTAAACTCTTCTCCATGGCTGGACCCCCAAATAATATTCCTTGACGTGCTAAGGGGTATCTAGAGGGTGGGATAGGTTTAATAACTACCCTAACCCTAACGCGTACCCTAACCCTAACCCCTACCCTAACCCTAACACGTACCCTAATCCTAACCCGTAACCTAAACCGAGCCCTAACCCTCAAACTAACCCTAACCCTAAACCTAACCCATACCCTACGCCGTACCCGAAACCGTACCCGAACCCTTACCCGAACCAGTACCCTAAGCCGTACCCTAACCCTAACCGTAACCCTAAGCTACCCTTGACTGCTTCTGCCTCCAATAGATTTCCTAAGCACTAGTGTTTTAAGGAACAGGTTAAAAAGAGAATCCTAATGTGATTTCTTGATAATGGGTGTGTTCCTTATCTTCTCCTAGTGTCTAAACTCTTCTCCATGGCTGGACCCCCAAATAATATTCCTTGACGTGCTAAGGGGTATCTAGAGAGTGGGATAGGTTTAATAACTACCCTAACCCTAACGCGTACCCTAACCCTAACCCCTACCCTAACCCTAACACGTACACTAATCCTAACCCGTACCCTAAACGGAGCCCTAACCCTCAAACTAACCCTAACCCTAACCCTAACCCATACCCTACGCCGTACACGAACCCGTACCCAAACCCGTACCCTAAGCCGTACCCTAACCCTAACCCTAACCCTAACCCTAACCCTAAGCTACCCTTGACTGCTTCTGCCTCCAATACATTTCCTAAGCACTAGTGTATTAAGGAACAGGTTAAAAAGAGAATCCTAATGTGATTTCAGGATAATGGGTGTGTTCCTTATCTTCTCCTAGTGTCTAAACTCTTCTCCATGGCTGGACCCCCAAATAATATTCCTTGACGTGCTAAGGGGTATCTAGAGAGTGGGATAGGTTTAATAACTACCCTAAACCTAACGCGTACCCTAACCCTAACCCCTACCCTAACCCTAACACGAACCCTAATCCTAACCCGTACCCTCAACCGAGCCCTAACCTTCAAACTAATCCTAAACCTAACCCAAACCCATACCCTACGCCGTACACGAACCCTTACCCGAACCCGTACCCTAAGCCGTGTCCTAACCCTAGCCCTAACCCTAACCCTAACCCTAAGCTACCCTTGACTGCTTCTGCCTCCAATAGATTTCCTAAGCACTAGTGTTTTAAGGAACAGGTTAAAAAGAGAATCCTAATGTGATTTCTTGATAATGGGTGTGTTCCTTATCTTCTCCTAGTGTCTAAACTCTTCTCCATGGCTGGACCCCCAAATAATATTCCTTGACGTGCTAAGGGGTATCTAGAGAGTGGGATAGGTTTAATAACTACCCTAACCCTAACGCGTACCCTAACCCTAACCCATACCCTAACCCTAACACGAAGCCTAATCCTAACCCGTACCCTAAACCGAGCCCTAACCTTCAAACTAACCCTAACCCTAACCCTAACCCATACCCTACAGCGTACACGAACCCGTACCCGAACCCGTACCCTAAGCCGTACCCTAACCCTAACCCTAACCCTAACCCTAACCCTAAGCTACCCTTGACTGCTTTGCCTCCAATAGATTTCCTAAGCACTAGTGTTTTAAGGAACAGGTTAAAAAGAGAATCCTAATGTGATTTCTTGATAATGGGTGTGTTCCTTATCTTCTCCTACTGTCTAAACTCTTCTCCATGGCTGGACCCCCAAATAATATTCCTTGACGTGCTAAGGGGTATCTAGGGAGTGGGATAGGTTTAATAACTATCCTAACCCTAACGCGTACCCTAACCCTAACCCCTACCCTAACCCTAACACGTACCCTACTCCTAACCCGTACCCTAAACCGAGACCTAACCCACAAACTAACCCTAACCCTAAACCTAACCCATACCCTATGCCGTACCCGAACCCGTACCCTATGCCTTGCCCTAACAATAACCCTAACCCTAACCCTAACCCTAACCCTAAGCTAACCTTGACTGCTTCTGCCTCCAATAGATTTCCTAAGCACTAGTGTTTTAAGGAACAGGTTAAAAAGAGAATCCTAATGTGATTTCTTGATAATGGGTGTGTTCTTATCTTCTCCTAGTGTCTAAACTCTTCTCCATGGCTGGACCCCCAAATAATATTCCTTGACGTGCTAAGGGGTATCTAGAGAATGGGATAGGTTTAATAACTACCCTAACCCTAACGCGTACCCTAACCCTAACCCCTACCCTAACCCTAACACGTACCCTAATCCTAACCCGTACCCTAAACGGAGCCCTAACCCTCAAACTAACCCTAACCCTAACCCTAACCCATACCCTACGCCGAACCCGAACCCGTACCCGAACCCGTACCCTAAGCCATACCCTAACCCTAACCCTCACCGTAATCGTAACCCTAAGCTACCCTTGACTGCTTCTGCCTCCAATAGATTTCCTAAGCACTAGTGTATTAAGGAACAGGTTAAAAGAAAATCCTAATGTGATTTCAGGATAATGGGTGTGTTCCTTATCTTCTCCTAGTGTCTAAACTCTTCTCCATGGCTGGACCCCCAAATAATATTCCTTGACGTGCTAAGGGGTATCTAGAGAGTGGGATAGGTTTAATAACTACCCTAACCCTAACGCGTACCCTAACCCTAACCCCTACCCTAACCCTAACACGAACCCTAATCCTAACCCGTACCCTAAACCGAGCCCTAACCTTCAAACTAATCCTAACCCTAACCCAAACCCATACCCTACGCCGTACACGAACCCGTACCCGAACCCGTACCCTAAGCCGTATCCTAACCCTAGCCCTAACCCTAACCCTAACCCTAAGCTACCCTTGACTGCTTCTGCCTCCAATAGATTTCCTAAGCACTAGTGTTTTAAGGAACAGGTTAAAAAGAGAATCCTAATGTGATTTCTTGATAATGGGTGTGTTCCTTATCTTCTCCTACTGTCTAAACTCTTCTCCATGGCTGGACCCCCAAATAATATTCCTTGACGTGCTAAGGGGTATCTAGGGAGTGGGATAGGTTTAATAACTACCCTAACCCTAACGCGTACCCTAACCCTAACCCCTACCCTAACCCTAACACGTACCCTACTCCTAACCCGTACCCTAAACCGAGCCCTAACCCTCAAACTAACCCTAACCCTAACCCTAACCCATACACTATGCCGTACCCGAACCCGTACCCTAAGCCTTACCCTAACAATAACCCTAACCCTAACCCTAACCGTAACCCTAACCCTAAGCTACCCTTGACTGCTTCTGCCTCCAATAGATTTCGTAAGCACTAGTGTATTAAGGAACAGGTTAAAAAGGGAATCCTAATGTGATTTCAGGATAATGGGTGTGTTCCTTATCTTCTCCTAGTGTCTAAACTCTTCTCCATGGCTGGACCCCCAAATAATATTCCTTGACGTGCTAAGGGGTATCTAGAGAGTGGGATAGGTTTAATAACTACCCTAACCCTAACGCGTACCCTAACCCTAACCCCTACCCTAACCCTAACACGAACCCTAATCCTAACCCGTACCCTAAACCGAGCCCTAAACTTCAAACTAACCCTAACCCTAACCCAAACCCATACCCTACGCCGTACACGAACCCGTACCCGAACCCGTACCCTAAGCCGTGTCCTAACCCTAGCCCTAACCCTAACGCTAACCCTAAGATACCCTTGACTGCTTCTTCCTCCAATAGATTTCCTAAGCACTAGTGTTTTAAGGAACAGGTTAAAAAGAGAATCCTAATGTGATTTCTTGATAATGGGTGTGTTCATTATCTTCTCCTACTGTCTAAACTCTTCTCCATGGCTGGTCCCACAAATAATATTCCTTGACGTGCTAAGGGGTATCTAGGGAGTGGGATAGGTTTAATAACTACCCTAACCCTAACGCGTACCCTAACCCTAACCCCTAACCTAACCCTAACACGTACCCTAATCCTAACCCGTACCCTAAACCGAGCCCTAACCCTCAAACTAACCCTAACCCTAACCCTAACCCATACCCTATGCCGTACCCGAACGCGTACCCTAAGCCTTACCCTAACAATAACCCTAACCCTAACCCTAAGCTACCCTTGACTGCTTCTGCCTCCAATAGATTTCCTAAGCACTAGTGTTTTAAGGAACAGGTTAAAAAGAGAATCCTAATGTGATTTCTTGATAATGGGTGTGTTCCTTATCTTCTCCTAGTCTCTAAACTTTTCTCCATGGCTGGACCCCCAAATAATATTCCTTGACGTGCTAAGGGTTATCTAGAGAGTGGGATAGGTTTAATAACTACCCTAACCCTAACGCGTACCCTAACCCTAACCCCTACCCTCACCCTAACACGTACCCTAATCCTAACCCGTACCCTAAACCGAGCCCTAACCCTCAAACTAACCCTAACCCTAACCCTAACCCATATCCTACGCCATACCCAAACCCGTACCCGAACCCGTACCCAAACCCGTACCCTAAGCCGTACCCTAACCCAAACCCTAACCCTAAGCTACCCTTGACTGCTTCTGCCTCCAATAGATTTCCTAAGCACTAGTGTTTTAAGGAACAGGTTAAAAAGAGAATCCTAATGTGATTTCTTGATAATGGGTGTGTTCCTTATCTTCTCCTAGTGTCTAAACTCTTCTCCATGGCTGGACCCCCAAATAATATTCCTTGACGTGCTAAGGGTTATCTAGAGAGTGGGATAGGTTTAATAACTACCCTAACCCTAACGCGTACCCTAACCCTAACCGCTACCCTAACCCTAAGACGTACCCTAATCCTAACCCGTAACCTAAACCGAGCCCTAACCCTCAAACTAACCCTAACCCTAACCCTAACCCATACCCTACGCCATACCCGAACCCGTACACTAAGCCGTACCCTAACCCTAAACCTAACCCTAACCCTAACCCTAAACCTAACCCTAACCCTAAGCTACCCTTGACTGCTTCTGCCTCCAATAGATTTCCTAAGCACTAGTGTTTTAAGGAACAGGTTAAAAACAGAATCCTAATGTGATTTCTTGATAATGGGTGTGTTCCTTATCTTCTCCTAGTGTCTAAACTCTTCTCCATGGCTGGACCCCCAAATAATATTCCTTGACGTGCTAAGGGGTATCTAGAGAGTGGGATAGGTTTAATAACTAACCTAACCCTAACGCGTACCCTAACCCTAACCCCTACCCTAACCCTAACAAGTACCCTAATCCTAACCCGTACCCTAAACCGAGCCCTAACCTTCAAACTAACCCTAAACCTAACCCAAACCCATACCCTACGCCGTACATGAACCCGTACCCGAACCCGTACCCTAAGCCGTGTCCTAACCCTAGCCCTAACCCTAACCCTAACCCTAAGCTACCCTTGACTGCTTCTGCCTCCAATAGATTTCCTAAGCACTAGTGTATTAAGGAACAGGTTAAAAAGAGAATCCTAATGTGATTTCAGGATAATGGGTGTGTTCCTTATCTTCTCCTAGTGTCTAAACTCTTCTCCATGGCTGGATCCCCAAATAATATTCCTTGACGTGCTAAGGGGTATCTAGAGAGTGGGATAGGTTTAATAACTACCCTAACCCTAACGCGTACCCTAACCCTAACCCCTACCCTAACCCTAACACGAACCCTAATCCTAACCCGTTACCCTAAACCGAGCCCTAACCTTCAACTAATCCTAACCCTAACCCAAACCCATACCCTACGCCGTACACGAACCCGTACCCGAACCCGTACCCTAAGCCGTGTCCTAACCCTAGCCCTAACCCTAACCCTAACCCTAAGCTACCCTTGACTGCTTCTGCCTCCAATAGATTTCCTAAGCACTAGTGTTTTAAGGAACAGGTTAAAAAGAGAATCCTAATGTGATTTCTTGATAATGGGTGTGTTCTTATCTTCTCCTAGTGTCTAAACTCTTCTCCATGGCTGGACCCCCAAATAATATTCCTTGACGTGCTAAGGGGTATCTAGAGAATGGGATAGGTTTAATAACTACCCTAACCCTAACGCGTACCCTAACCCTAACCCCTACCCTAACCCTAACACGTACCCTAATCCTAACCCGTACCCTAAACGGAGCCCTAACCCTCAAACTAACCCTAACCCTAACCCTAACCCATACCCTACGCCGTACCCGAACCCTTACCCGAACCCGTACCCTAAGCCATACCCTAACCCTAACCCTCACCGTAATCGTAACCCTAAGCTACCCTTGAATGCTTCTGCCTCCAATAGATTTCCTAAGCACTAGTGTATTAAGGAACAGGTTAAAAAGAAAATCCTAATGTGATTTCAGGATAATGGGTGTGTTCCTTATCTTCTCCTAGTGTCTAAACTCTTCTCCATGGCTGGACCCCCAAATAATATTCCTTGACGTGCTAAGGGGTATCTAGAGAGTGGGATAGGTTTAATAACTACCCTAACCCTAACGCGTACCCTAACCCTAACCCCTACCCTAACCCTAACACGAACCCTAATCCTAACCCGTACCCTAAACCGAGCCCTAACCTTCAAACTAATCCTAACCCT
The DNA here is from genome assembly GCF_028021215.1 of Eschrichtius robustus. Lineage (NCBI taxonomy): Eukaryota > Metazoa > Chordata > Mammalia > Artiodactyla > Eschrichtiidae > Eschrichtius > Eschrichtius robustus. The sequence continues at coordinate 355,338 of NW_027175276.1, forward strand.
AACCCAAACCCATACCCTACGCCGTACACGAACCCGTTACCCGAACCCGTACCCTAAGCCGTATCCTAACCCTAGCCCTAACCCTAACCCTAACCCTAAGCTACCCTTGACTGCTTCTGCCTCCAATAGATTTCCTAAGCACTAGTGTTTTAAGGAACAGGTTAAAAAGAGAATCCTAATGTGATTTCTTGATAATGGGTGTGTTCCTTATCTTCTCCTACTGTCTAAACTCTTCTCCATGGCTGGACCCCCAAATAATATTCCTTGACGTGCTAAGGGGTATCTAGGGAGTGGGATAGGTTTAATAACTACCCTAACCCTAACGCGTACCCTAACCCTAACCCCTACCCTAACCCTAACACGTACCCTACTCCTAACCCGTACCCTAAACCGAGCCCTAACCCTCAAACTAACCCTAACCCTAACCCTAACCCATACACTATGCCGTACCCGAACCCGTACCCTAAGCCTTACCCTAACAATAACCCTAACCCTAACCCTAACCGTAACCCTAACCCTAAGCTACCCTTGACTGCTTCTGCCTCCAATAGATTTCCTAAGCACTAGTGTATTAAGGAACAGGTTAAAAAGGGAATCCTAATGTGATTTCAGGATAATGGGTGTGTTCCTTATCTTCTCCTAGTGTCTAAACTCTTCTCCATGGCTGGACCCCCAAATAATATTCCTTGACGTGCTAAGGGGTATCTAGAGAGTGGGATAGGTTTAATAACTACCCTAACCCTAAGGCGTACCCTAACCCTAACCCCTACCCTAACCCTAACACGAACCCTAATCCTAACCCGTACCCTAAACCGAGCCCTAAACTTCAAACTAACCCTAACCCTAACCCAAACCCATACCCTACGCCGTACACGAACCCGTACCCGAACCCGTACCCTAAGCCGTGTCCTAACCCTAGCCCTAACCCTAACGCTAACCCTAAGCTACCCTTGACTGCTTCTTCCTCCAATAGATTTCCTAAGCACTAGTGTTTTAAGGAACAGGTTAAAAAGAGAATCCTAATGTGATTTCTTGATAATGGGTGTGTTCATTATCTTCTCCTACTGTCTAAACTCTTCTCCATGGCTGGTCCCACAAATAATATTCCTTGACGTGCTAAGGGGTATCTAGGGAGTGGGATAGGTTTAATAACTACCCTAACCCTAACGCGTACCCTAACCCTAACCCCTACCCTAACCCTAACACGTACCCTAATCCTAACCCGTAACCTAAACCGAGCCCTAACCCTCAAACTAACCCTAACCCTAACCCTAACCCATACCCTATGCCGTACCCGAACGCGTACCCTAAGCCTTACCCTAACAATAACCCTAACCCTAACCCTAAGCTACCCTTGACTGCTTCTGCCTCCAATAGATTTCCTAAGCACTAGTGTTTTAAGGAACAGGTTAAAAAGAGAATCCTAATGTGATTTCTTGATAATGGGTGTGTTCCTTATCTTCTCCTAGTGTCTAAACTTTTCTCCATGGCTGGACCCCCAAATAATATTCCTTGACGTGCTAAGGGGTATCTAGAGAGTGGGATAGGTTTAATAACTACCCTAACCCTAACGCGTACCCTAACCCTAACCCCTACCCTCACCCTAACACGTACCCTAATCCTAAACCGTACCCTAAACCGAGCCCTAACCCTCAAACTAACCCTAACCCTAACCCTAACCCATATCCTACGCCATACCCAAACCCGTACCCGAACCCGTACCCGAACCCGTACCCTAAGCCGTACCCTAACCCAAACCCTAACCCTAAGCTACCCTTGACTGCTTCTGCCTCCAATAGATTTCCTAAGCACTAGTGTTTTAAGGAACAGGTTAAAAAGAGAATCCTAATGTGATTTCTTGATAATGGGTGTGTTCCTTATCTTCTCCTAGTGTCTAAACTTTTCTCCATGGCTGGACCCCCAAATAATATTCCTTGACGTGCTAAGGGTTATCTAGAGAGTGGGATAGGTTTAATAACTACCCTAACCCTAACGCGTACCCTAACCCTAACCGCTACCCTAACCCTAAGATATCCTAACCCGTAACCTAAACCGAGCCCTAACCCTCAAACTAACCCTAACCCTAACCCTAACCCATACCCTACGCCATACCCGAACCCGTACACTAAGCCGTACCCTAACCCTAACCCTAACCCTAACCCTAACCCTAAACCTAACCCTAACCCTAAGCTACCCTTGACTGCTTCTGCCTCCAATAGATTTCCTAAGCACTAGTGTTTTAAGGAACAGGTTAAAAAGAGAATCCTAATGTGATTTCTTGATAATGGGTGTGTTCCTAATCTTCTCCTAGTGTCTAAACTCTTCTCCATGGCTGGACCCCCAAATAATATTCCTTGACGTGCTAAGGGGTATCTAGAGAGTGGGATAGGTTTAATAACTACCCTAACCCTAACGCGTACCCTAACCCTAACCCCTACCCTAACCCTAACACGTACCCTAATCCTAACCCGTACCCTAAACGGAGCCCTAACCCTCAAACTAACCCTAACCCTAACCCTAACCCATACCCTACGCCGTACACGAACCCGTACCCAAACCCGTACCCTAAGCCGTACCCTAACCCTAACCCTAACCCTAACCCTAACGCTAACCCTAAGCTACCCTTGACTGCTTCTGCCTCCAATAGATTTCCTAAGCACTAGTGTATTAAGGAACAGGTTAAAAAGAGATTCCTAATGTGATTTCAGGATAATGGGGGTGTTCCTTATCTTCTCCTAGTGTCTAAACTCTTCTCCATGGCTGGACCCCCAAATAATATTCCTTGACGTGCTAAGGGGTATCTAGAGAGTGGGATAGGTTTAATAACTACCCTAAACCTAACGCGTACCCTAACCCTAACCCCTACCCTAACCCTAACACGAACCGTAATCCTAACCCGTACCCTAAACCGAGCCCTAACCTTCAAACTAATCCTAACCCTAACCCAAACCCATACCCTACGCCATACACGAACCCTTACCCGAACCCGTACCCTAAGCCGTGTCCTAACCCTAGCCCTATCCCTAACCCTAACCCTAAGCTACCCTTGACTGCTTCTGCCTCCAATAGATTTCCTAAGCACTAGTGTTTTAAGGAACAGGTTAAAAAGAGAATCCTAATGTGATTTCTTGATAATGGGTGTGTTCCTTATCTTCTCCTAGTGTCTAAACTCTTCTCCATGGCTGGACCCCCAAATAATATTCCTTGACGTGCTAAGGGGTATCTAGAGAGTGGGATAGGTTTAATAACTACCCTAACCCTAACGCGTACCCTAACCCTAACCCATACCCTAACCCTAACACGAACCCTAATCCTAACACGTACCCTAAACCGAGCCCTAACCTTCAAACTAACCCTAACCCTAACCCTAACCCATACCCTACAGCGTACACGAACCCGTACCCGAACCCGTACCCTAAGCCGTACCCTAACCCTAACCCTAACCCTAACCCTAACCCTAAGCTACCCTTGACTGCTTTGCCTCCAATAGATTTCCTAAGCACTAGTGTTTTAAGGAACAGGTTAAAAAGAGAATCCTAATGTGATTTCTTGATAATGGGTGTGTTCCTTATCTTCTCCTACTGTCTAAACTCTTCTCCATGGCTGGACCCCCAAATAATATTCCTTGACGTGCTAAGGGGTATCTAGGGAGTGGGATAGGTTTAATAACTATCCTAACCCTAACGCGTACCCTAACCCTAACCCCTACCCTAACCCTAACACGTACCCTACTCCTAACCCGTACCCTAAACCGAGACCTAACCCACAAACTAACCCTAACCCTAACCCTAACCCATACCCTATGCCGTACCCGAACCCGTACCCTATGCCTTACCCTAACAATAACCCTAACCCTAACCCTAACCGTAACCCTAACCCTAAGCTACCCTTGACTGCTTCTGCCTCCAATAGATTTCCTAAGCACTAGTGTATTAAGGAACAGGTTAAAAAGAGAATCCTAATGTGATTTCAGGATAATGGGTGTGTTCCTTATCTTCTCCTAGTGTCTAAACTCTTCTCCATGGCTGGAACCCCAATTAATATTCCTTGACGTGCTAAGGGGTATCTAGAGAGTGGGATAGGTTTAATAACTACCCTAACCCTAACGCGTACCCTAACCCTAACCCCTACCCTAACCCTAACACGAACCCTAATCCTAACCCGTACCCTAAACCGAGCCCTAACCTTCAAACTAACCCTAACCCTAACCCAAACCCATACCCTACGCCGTACATGAACCCGTACCCGAACCCGTACCCTAAGCCGTGTCCTAACCCTAGCCCTAACCCTAACCCTAACCCTAAGCTACCCTTGACTGCTTCTGCCTCCAATAGATTTCCTAAGCACTAGTGTATTAAGGAACAGGTTAAAAAGAGAATCCTAATGTGATTTCAGGATAATGGGTGTGTTCCTTATCTTCTCCTAGTGTCTAAACTCTTCTCCATGGCTGGACCCCCAAATAATATTCCTTGACGTGCTAAGGGGTATCTAGAGAGTGGGATAGGTTTAATAACTACCCTAACCCTAACGCGTACCCTAACCCCTAACCCCTACCCTAACACTAACACGAACCCTAATCCTAACCCGTACCCTAAACCGAGCCCTAACCTTCAAACTAATCCTAACCCTAACCCAAACCCATACCCTACGCCGTACACGAACCTGTACCCGAACCCGTACCCTAAGCCGTGTCCTAACCCTAGCCCTAACCCTAACCCCTAACCCTAAGCTACCCTTGACTGCTTCTGCCTCCAATAGATTTCCTAAGCACTAGTGTTTTAAGGAACAGGTTAAAAAGAGAATCCTAATGTGATTTCTTGATAATGGGTGTGTTCTTATCTTCTCCTAGTGTCTAAACTCTTCTCCATGGCTGGACCCCCAAATAATATTCCTTGACGTGCTAAGGGGTATCTAGAGAATGGGATAGGTTTAATAACTACCCTAACCCTAACGCGTACCCTAACCCTAACCCCTACCCTAACCCTAACACGTACCCTAATCCTAACCCGTACCCTAAACGGAGCCCTAACCCTCAAACTAACCCTAACCCTAACCCTAACCCATACCCTACGCCGTACCCGAACCCGTACCCGAACCCGTACCCTAAGCCATACCCTAACCCTAACCCTCACCGTAATCGTAACCCTAAGCTACCCTTGACTGCTTCTGCCTCCAATAGATTTCCTAAGCACTAGTGTATTAAGGAACAGGTTAAAAAGGGAATCCTAATGTGATTTCAGGATAATGGGTGTGTTCCTTATCTTCTCCTAGTGTCTAAACTCTTCTCCATGGCTGGACCCCCAAATAATATTCCTTGACGTGCTAAGGGGTATCTAGAGAGTGGGATAGGTTTAATAACTACCCTAACCCTAACGCGTACCCTAACCCTAACCCCTACCCTAACCCTAACACGAACCCTAATCCTAACCCGTACCCTAAACCGAGCCCTAAACTTCAAACTAACCCTAACCCTAACCCAAACCCATACCCTACGCCGTACATACACGAACACCGTACCCCCCGAACCCGTACCCTAAGCCGTGTCCTAACCCTAGCCCTAACCCTAACGCTAACCCTAAGCTACCCTTGACTGCTTCTTCCTCCAATAGATTTCCTAAGCACTAGTGTTTTAAGGAACAGGTTAAAAAGAGAATCCTAATGTGATTTCTTGATAATGGGTGTGTTCATTATCTTCTCCTACTGTCTAAACTCTTCTCCATGGCTGGTCCCACAAATAATATTCCTTGACGTGCTAAGGGGTATCTAGTGAGTGGGATAGGTTTAATAACTACCCTAACCCTAACGCGTACCCTAACCCTAACCCCTACCCTAACCCTAACACGTACCCTAATCCTAACCCGTACCCTAAACCGAGCCCTAACCCTCAAACTAACCCTAACCCTAACCCTAACCCATACCCTATGCCGTACCCGAACGCGTACCCTAAGCCTTACCCTAACAATAACCCTAACCCTAACCCTAAGCTACCCTTGACTGCTTCTGCCTCCAATAGATTTCCTAAGCACTAGTGTTTTAAGGAACAGGTTAAAAAGAGAATCCTAATGTGATTTCTTGATAATGGGTGTGTTCCTTATCTTCTCCTAGTGTCTAAACTTTTCTCCATGGCTGGACCCCCAAATAATATACCTTGACGTGCTAAGGGGTATCTAGAGAGTGGGATAGGTTTAATAACTACCCTAACCCTAACGCGTACCCTAACCCTAACCCCTACCCTCACCCTAACACGTACCCTAATCCTAACCCGTACCCTAAACCGAGCCCTAACCCTCAAACTAACCCTAACCCTAACCCTAACCCATATCCTACGCCATACCCAAACCCGTACCCGAACCCGTACCCGAACCCGTACCCTAAGCCGTACCCTAACCCAAACCCTAACCCTAAGCTACCCTTGACTGCTTCTGCCTCCAATAGATTTCCTAAGCACTAGTGTTTTAAGGAACAGGTTAAAAAGAGAATCCTAATGTGATTTCTTGATAATGGGTGTGTTCCTTATCTTCTCCTAGTGTCTAAACTCTTCTCCATGGCTGGACCCCCAAATAATATTCCTTGACGTGCTAAGGGTTATCTAGAGAGTGGGATAGGTTTAATAACTACCCTAACCCTAACGCGTACCCTAACCCTAACCGCTACCCTAACCCTAAGACGTACCCTAATCCTAACCCGTAACCTAAACCGAGCCCTAACCCTCAAACTAACCCTAACCCTAACCCTAACCCATACCCTACGCCATACCCGAACCCGTACACTAAGCCGTACCCTAACCCTAACCCTAACCCTAACCCTAACCCTAAACCTAACCCTAACCCTAAGCTACCCTTGACTGCTTCTGCCTCCAATAGATTTCATAGCACTAGTGTTTTAAGGAACAGGTTAAAAACAGAATCCTAATGTGATTTCTTGATAATGGGTGTGTTCCTTATCTTCTCCTAGTGTCTAAACTCTTCTCCATGGCTGGACCCCCAAATAATATTCCTTGACGTGCTAAGGGGTATCTAGAGAGTGGGATAGGTTTAATAACTACCCTAACCCTAACGCGTACCCTAACCCTAACCCCTACCCTAACCTTAACACGAACCCTAATCCTAACCCGTACCCTAAACCGAGCCCTAACCTTCAAACTAACCCTAACCCTAACCCAAACCCATACCCTACGCCGTACACGAACCCGTACCCGAAACCGTACCCTAAGCCGTGTCCTAACCCTAGACCTAACCCTAACCCTAACCCTAAGCTACCCTTGACTGCTTCTGCCTCCAATAGATTTCCTAAGCACTAGTGTTTTAAGGAACAGGTTAAAAAGAGAATCCTAATGTGATTTCTTGATAATGGGTGTGTTCCTTATCTTCTCCTAGTGTCTAAACTCTTCTCCATGGCTGGACCCCCAAATAATATTCTTTGACGTGCTAAGGGGTATCTAGAGAGTGGGATAGGTTTAATAACTACCCTAACCCTAACGCGTACCCTAACCCTAACCCCTACCCTAACCCTAACACGAACCCTAATCCTAACCCGTACCCTAAACCGAGCCCTAACCTTCAAACTAACCCTAACCCTAACCCTAACCCATAACCTACGCCGTACACGAACCCGTACCCGAACCCGTACCCTAACCCTAACCCTATCCCTAACCCTAACCCTAACCCTAAGCTACCCTTGACTGCTTCTGCCTCCAATAGATTTCCTAAGCACTAGTGTTTTAAGGAACAGGTTAAAAAGAGAATCCTAATGTGATTTCTTGATAATGGGTGTGTTCCTTATCTTCTCCTAGTGTCTAAACTCTTCTCCATGGCTGGTCCCCCAAATAATATTCCTTGACGTGCTAAGGGGCATCTAGGGAGTGGGATAGGTTTAATAACTACCCTAACCCTAACGCGTACCCTAACCCTAACCCCTACCCTAAACCTAACACGTACCCTAATCCTAACCCGTACCCTAAACCGAGCCATAACCCTCAAACTAACCCTAACCCTAACCCTAACCGATACCCTATGCCGTACCCGAACCCGTACCCTAAGCCTTACCCTAACAATAACCCTAACCCTAACCCTAAGCTACCCTTGACTGCTTTGCCTCCAATAGATTTCCTAAGCACTAGTGTTTTAAGGAACAGGTTAAAAAGAGAATCCTAATGTGATTTCAGGATAATGGGTGTGTTCCTTATCTTCTCCTAGTGTCTAAACTCTTCTCCATGGCTGGACCCCCAAATAATATTCCTTGACGTGCTAAGGGGTATCTAGAGAGTGGGATAGGTTTAATAACTACCCTAAACCTAACGCGTACCCTAACCCTAACCCCTACCCTAACCCTAACACGAACCCTAATCCTAACCCGTACCCTAAACCGAGCCCTAACTTTCAAACTAATCCTAACCCTAACCCAAACCCATACCCTACGCCGTACACGAACCCTTACCCGAACCCGTACCCTAAGCCGTGTCCTAACCCTAGCACTAACCCTAACCCTAACCCTAAGCTACCCTTGACTGCTTCTGCCTCCAATAGATTTCCTAAGCACTAGTGTTTTAAGGAACAGGTTAAAAAGAGAATCCTAATGTGATTTCTTGATAATGGGTGTGTTCCTTATCTTCTCCTAGTGTCTAAACTCTTCTCCATGGCTGGACCCCCAAATAATATTCCTTGACGTGCTAAGGGGTATCTAGAGAGTGGGATAGGTTTAATAACTACCCTAACCCTAACGCGTACCCTAACCCTAACCCATACCCTAACCCTAACACGAACCCTAATCCTAACCCGTACCCTAAACCGAGCCCTAACCTTCAAACTAACCCTAACCCTAACCCTAACCCATACCCTACAGCGTACACGAACCCGTACCCGAACCCGTACCCTAAGCCGTACCCTAACCCTAACCCTAACCCTAACCCTAACCCTAAGCTACCCTTGACTGCTTTGCCTCCAATAGATTTCCTAAGCACTAGTGTTTTAAGGAACAGGTTAAAAAGAGAATCCTAATGTGATTTCTTGATAATGGGTGTGTTCCTTATCTTCTCCTACTGTCTAAACTCTTCTCCATGGCTGGACCCCCAAATAATATTCCTTGACGTGCTAAGGGGTATCTAGGGAGTGGGATAGGTTTAATAACTATCCTAACCCTAACGCGTACCCTAACCCTAACCCCTACCCTAACCCTAACACGTACCCTACTCCTTACCCGTACCCTAAACCGAGACCTAACCCACAAACTAACCCTAACCCTAACCCTAACCCATACCCTATGCCATACCCGAACCCGTACCCTATGCCTTACCCTAACAATAACCCTAACCCTAACCCTAACCGTAACCCTAACCCTAAGCTACCCTTGACTGCTTCTGCCTCCAATAGATTTCCTAAGCACTAGTGTATTAAGGAACAGGTTAAAAAGAGAATCCTAATGTGATTTCAGGATAATGGGTGTGTTCCTTATCTTCTCCTAGTGTCTAAACTCTTCTCCATGGCTGGACCCCCAATTAATATTCCTTGACGTGCTAAGGGGTATCTAGAGAGTGGGATAGGTTTAATAACTACCCTAACCCTAACGCGTACCCTAACCCTAACCCCTACCCTAACCCTAACACGAACCCTAATCCTAACCCGTACCCTAAACCGAGCCCTAACCTTCAAACTAACCCTAACCCTAACCCAAACCCATACCCTACGCCGTACATGAACCCGTACCCGAACCCGTACCCTAAGCCGTGTCCTAACCCTAGCCCTAACCCTAACCCTAACCCTAAGCTACCCTTGACTGCTTCTGCCTCCAATAGATTTCCTAAGCACTAGTGTATTAAGGAACAGGTTAAAAAGAGAATCCTAATGTGATTTCAGGATAATGGGTGTGTTCCTTATCTTCTCCTAGTGTCTAAACTCTTCTCCATGGCTGGACCCCCAAATAATATTCCTTGACGTGCTAAGGGGTATCTAGAGAGTGGGATAGGTTTAATAACTACCCTAACCCTAACGCGTACCCTAACCCTAACCCCTACCCTAACCCTAACACGAACCCTAATCCTAACCCGTACCCTAAACCGAGCCCTAACCTTCAAACTAATCCTAACCCTAACCCAAACCCATACCCTACGCCGTACACGAACCCGTACCCGAACCCGTACCCTAAGCCGTGTCCTAACCCTAGCCCTAACCCTAACCCTAACCCTAAGCTACCCTTGACTGCTTCTGCCTCCAATAGATTTCCTAAGCACTAGTGTTTTAAGGAACAGGTTAAAAAGAGAATCCTAATGTGATTTCTTGATAATGGGTGTGTTCTTATCTTCTCCTAGTGTCTAAACTCTTCTCCATGGCTGGACCCCCAAATAATATTCCTTGACGTGCTAAGGGGTATCTAGAGAATGGGATAGGTTTAATAACTACCCTAACCCTAACGCGTACCCTAACCCTAACCCCTACCCTAACCCTAACACGTACCCTAATCCTAACCCGTACCCTAAACGGAGCCCTAACCCTCAAACTAACCCTAACCCTAACCCTAACCCATACCCTACGCCGTACCCGAACCCGTACCCGAACCCGTACCCTAAGCCATACCCTAACCCTAACCCTCACCGTAACCGTAACCCTAAGCTACCCTTGACTGCTTCTGCCTCCAATAGATTTCCTAAGCACTAGTGTTTTAAGGAACAGGTTAAAAAGAGAATCCTAATGTGATTTCTTGATAATGGGTGTGTTCCTTATCTTCTCCTACTGTCTAAACTCTTCTCCATGGCTGGACCCCCAAATAATATTCCTTGACGTGCTAAGGGGTATCTAGGGAGTGGGATAGGTTTAATAACTACCCTAACCCTAACGAGTACCCTAACCCTAACCCCTACCCTAACCCTAACACGTACCCTACTCCTAACCCGTACCCTAAACCGAGCCCTAACCCTCAAACTAACCCTAACCCTAACCCTAACCCATACACTATGCCGTACCCGAAACCGTACCCTAAGCCTTACCCTAACAATAACCCTAACCCTAACCCTAACCGTAACCCTAACCCTAAGCTACCCTTGACTGCTTCTGCCTCCAATAGATTTCCTAAGCACTAGTGTATTAAGGAACAGGTTAAAAAGGGAATCCTAATGTGATTTCAGGATAATGGGTGTGTTCCTTATCTTCTCCTAGTGTCTAAACTCTTCTCCATGGCTGGACCCCCAAATAATATTCCTTGACGTGCTAAGGGGTATCTAGAGAGTGGGATAGGTTTAATAACTACCCTAACCCTAACGCGTACCCTAACCCTAACCCCTACCCTAACCCTAACACGAACCCTAATCCTAACCCGTACCCTAAACCGAGCCCTAAACTTCAAACTAACCCTAACCCTAACCCAAACCCATACCCTACGCCGTACACGAACCCGTACCCGAACCCGTACCCTAAGCCGTGTCCTAACCCTAGCCCTAACCCTAACGCTAACCCTAAGCTACCCTTGACTGCTTCTTCCTCCAATAGATTTCCTAAGCACTAGTGTTTTAAGGAACAGGTTAAAAAGAGAATCCTAATGTGATTTCTTGATAATGGGTGTGTTCATTATCTTCTCCTACTGTCTAAACTCTTCTCCATGGCTGGTCCCACAAATAATATTCCTTGACGTGCTAAGGGGTATCTAGGGAGTGGGATAGGTTTAATAACTACCCTAACCCTAACGCATACCCTAACCCTAACCCCTACCCTAACCCTAACACGTACCCTAATCCTAACCCGTACCCTAAACCGAGCCCTAACCCTCAAACTAACCCTAACCCTAACCCTAACCCATACCCTATGCCGTACCCGAACGCGTACTCTAAGCCTTACCCTAACAATAACCCTAACCCTAACCCTAAGCTACCCTTGACTGCTTCTGCCTCCAATAGATTTCCTAAGCACTAGTGTTTTAAGGAACAGGTTAAAAAGAGAATCCTAATGTGATTTCTTGATAATGGGTGTGTTCCTTATCTTCTCCTAGTGTCTAAACTTTTCTCCATGGCTGGACCCCCAAATAATATTCCTTGACGTGCTAAGGGGTATCTAGAGAGTGGGATAGGTTTAATAACTACCCTAACCCTAACGCGTACCCTAACCCTAACCCCTACCCTCACCTTACACGTACCCTAATCCTAACCCGTACCCTAAACCGAGCCCTAACCCTCAAACTAACCCTAACCCTAACCCTAACCCATATCCTACGCCATACCCAAACCCGTACCCGAACCGGTACCCGAACCCGTACCCTAAGCCATACCCTAACCGAAACCCTAACCCTAAGCTACCCTTGACTGCTTCTGCCTCCAATAGATTTCCTAAGCACTAGTGTTTTAAGGAACAGGTTAAAAAGAGAATCCTAATGTGATTTCTTGATAATGGGTGTGTTCCTTATCTTCTCCTAGTGTCTAAACTCTTCTCCATGGCTGGACCCCCAAATAATATTCCTTGACGTGCTAAGGGGTATCTAGAGAGTGGGATAGGTTTAATAACTACCCTAACCCTAACGCATACCCTAACCCTAACCTCTACCCTAAACCTAACACGTACACTAATCCTAACCCGTACCCTAAACCGAGCCCTAACCCTCAAACTAACCCTAACCCTAACCCTAACCCATACCCTACGCCGTACCCGAACCCGTACCCGAACCCGTACCCGAACCCGTACCCTAAGCCGTACCCTAAACCTTACCCTAACCCTAACCCTAACCCTAAGCTACCCTTGACTGCTTCTGCCTCCAATAGATTTCTTAAGCACTAGTGTATTAAGGAACAGGTTAAAAAGTGAATCCTAATGTGATTTCTTGATAATGGGTGTTTTCCTTATCTTCTCCTAGTGTCTAAACTCTTCTCCATGGCTGGACACCCAAATAATATTCCTTGACGTGCTAAGGGGTATCTAGAGAGTGGGATAGGTTTAATAACTACCCTAACCCTAACGCGTACCCTAACCCTAACACGTACCCTAATCCTAACCCGTACCCTAAACCGAGCCCTAACCCTCAAACTAACCCTAACCCTAACCCTAACCCATACCCTACGCCGTACCCGAACCCGTACCCGAACCCGTACCCTAAGCCGTACCCTAAAGCTAACCCTAACCCTAACCCTAACCCTAACCCTAAGCTACCCTTGACTGCTTCTGCCTCCAATAGATTTCCTAAGCACTAGTGTTTTAAGGAACAGGTTAAAAAGAGAATCCTAATGTGATTTCTTGATAATGGGTGTGTTCCTTATCTTCTCCTAGTGTCTAAACTCTTCTCCATGGCTGGACCCCCAAATAATATTCCTTGACGTGCTAAGGGTTATCTAGAGAGTGGGATAGGTTTAATAACTACCCTAACCCTAACGCGTACCCTAACCCTAACCGCTACCCTAACCCTAAGACGTACCCTAATCCTAACCCGTAACCTAAACCGAGCCCTAACCCTCAAACTAACCCTAACCCTAAACCTAACCCATACCCTACGCCGTACCCGAACCCGTACCCGAACCCTTACCCGAACCCGTACCCTAAGCCGTAGCCTAACCCTAACCCTAACCCTAAGCTACCCTTGACTGCTTCTGCCTCCAATAGATTTCCTAAGCACTAGTGTTTTAAGGAACAGGTTAAAAAGAGAATCCTAATGTGATTTCTTGATAATGGGTGTGTTCCTTATCTTCTCCTAGTGTCTAAACTCTTCTCCATGGCTGGACCCCCAAATAATATTCCTTGACGTGCTAAGGGGTATCTAGAGAGTGGGATAGGTTTAATAACTACCCTAACCCTAACGCGTACCCTAACCCTAACCCCTACCCTAACCCTAACACGAACCCTAATCCTAACCCGTACCCTAAACCGAGCCCTAACCTTCAAACTAACCCTAACCCTAACCCAAACCCATACCCTACGCCGTACACGAACCCGTACCCGAACCCGTACCCTAAGCCGTATCCTAACCCTAGCCCTAACCCTAACCCTAACCCTAAGCTACCCTTGACTGCTTCTGCCTCCAATAGATTTCCTAAGCACTAGTGTTTTAAGGAACAGGTTAAAAAGAGAATCCTAATGTGATTTCTTGATAATGGGTGTGTTCCTTATCTTCTCCTACTGTCTAAACTCTTCTCCATGGCTGGACCCCCAAATAATATTCCTTGACGTGCTAAGGGGTATCTAGGGAGTGGGATAGGTTTAATAACTACCCTAACCCTAACGCGTACCCTAACCCTAACCCCTACCCTAACCCTAACACGAACCCTAATCCTAACCCGTACCCTACTCCTAACCCGTACCCTAAACCGAGCCCTAACCCTCAAACTAACCCTAACCCTAACCCTAACCCATACCCTATGCCGTACCCGAACCCGTACCCTAAGCCTTACCCTAACAATAACCCTAACCCTAACCCTAACCGTAACCCTAACCCTAAGCTACCCTTGACTGCTTCTGCCTCCAATAGATTTCCTAAGCACTAGTGTATTAAGGAACAGGTTAAAAAGAGAATCCTAATGTGATTTCAGGATAATGTGTGTGTTCCTTATCTTCTCCTAGTGTCTAAACTCTTCTCCATGGCTGGACCCCCAATTAATATTCCTTGACGTGCTAAGGGGTATCTAGAGAGTGGGATAGGTTTAATAACTACCCTAACCCTAACGCGTACCCTAACCCTAACCCCTACCCTAACCCTAACACGAACCCTAATCCTAACCCGTACCCTAAACCGAGCCCTAACCTTCAAACTAATCCTAACCCTAACCCAAACCCATACCCTACGCCGTACACGAACCCTTACCCGAACCCGTACCCTAAGCCGTGTCCTAACCCTAGCACTAACCCTAACCCTAACCCTAAGCTACCCTTGACTGCTTCTGCCTCCAATAGATTTCCTAAGCACTAGTGTTTTAAGGAACAGGTTAAAAAGAGAATCCTAATGTGATTTCTTGATAATGGGTGTGTTCCTTATCTTCTCCTAGTGTCTAAACTCTTCTCCATGGCTGGACCCCCAAATAATATTCCTTGACGTGCTAAGGGGTATCTAGAGAGTGGGATAGGTTTAATAACTACCCTAACCCTAACGCGTACCCTAACCCTAACCCATACCCTAACCCTAACACGAACCCTAATCCTAACCCGTACCCTAAACCGAGCCCTAACCTTCAAACTAACCCTAACCCTAACCCTAACCCATACCCTACAGCGTACACGAACCCGTACCCGAACCCGTACCCTAAGCCGTACCCTAACCCTAACCCTAACCCTAACCCTAACCCTAAGCTACCCTTGACTGCTTTGCCTCCAATAGATTTCCTAAGCACTAGTGTTTTAAGGAACAGGTTAAAAAGAGAATCCTAATGTGATTTCTTGATAATGGGTGTGTTCCTTATCTTCTCCTACTGTCTAAACTCTTCTCCATGGCTGGACCCCCAAATAATATTCCTTGACGTGCTAAGGGGTATCTAGGGAGTGGGATAGGTTTAATAACTATCCTAACCCTAACGCGTACCCTAACCCTAACCCCTACCCTAACCCTAACACGTACCCTACTCCTTACCCGTACCCTAAACCGAGACCTAACCCACAAACTAACCCTAACCCTAACCCTAACCCATACCCTATGCCATACCCGAACCCGTACCCTATGACTTACCCTAACAATAACCCTAAACCTAACCCTAACCGTAACCCTAACCCTAAGCTACCCTTGACTGCTTCTGCCTCCAATAGATTTCCTAAGCACTAGTGTATTAAGGAACAGGTTAAAAAGAGAATCCTAATGTGATTTCAGGATAATGGGTGTGTTCCTTATCTTCTCCTAGTGTCTAAACTCTTCTCCATGGCTGGACCCCCAATTAATATTCCTTGACGTGCTAAGGGGTATCTAGAGAGTGGGATAGGTTTAATAACTACCCTAACCCTAACGCGTACCCTAACCCTAACCCCTACCCTAACCCTAACACGAACCCTAATCCTAACCCGTACCCTAAACCGAGCCCTAACCTTCAAACTAACCCTAACCCTAACCCAAACCCATACCCTACGCCGTACATGAACCCGTACCCGAACCCGTACCCTAAGCCGTGTCCTAACCCTAGCCCTAACCCTAACCCTAACCCTAAGCTACCCTTGACTGCTTCTGCCTCCAATAGATTTCCTAAGCACTAGTGTATTAAGGAACAGGTTAAAAAGAGAATCCTAATGTGATTTCAGGATAATGGGTGTGTTCCTTATCTTCTCCTAGTGTCTAAACTCTTCTCCATGGCTGGACCCCCAAATAATATTCCTTGACGTGCTAAGGGGTATCTAGAGAGTGGGATAGGTTTAATAACTACCCTAACCCTAACGCGTACCCTAACCCTAACCCCTACCCTAACCCTAACACGAACCCTAATCCTAACCCGTACCCTAAACCGAGCCCTAACCTTCAAACTAATCCTAACCCTAACCCAAACCCATACCCTACGCCGTACACGAACCCGTACCCGAACCCGTACCCTAAGCCGTGTCCTAACCCTAGCCCTAACCCTAACCCTAACCCTAAGCTACCCTTGACTGCTTCTGCCTCCAATAGATTTCCTAAGCACTAGTGTTTTAAGGAACAGGTTAAAAAGAGAATCCTAATGTGATTTCTTGATAATGGGTGTGTTCTTATCTTCTCCTAGTGTCTAAACTCTTCTCCATGGCTGGACCCCCAAATAATATTCCTTGACGTGCTAAGGGGTATCTAGAGAATGGGATAGGTTTAATAACTACCCTAACCCTAACGCGTACCCTAACCCTAACCCCTACCCTAACCCTAACACGTACCCTAATCCTAACCCGTACCCTAAACGGAGCCCTAACCCTCAAACTAACCCTAACCCTAACCCTAACCCATACCCTACGCCGTACCCGAACCCGTACCCGAACCCGTACCCTAAGCCATACCCTAACCCTAACCCTCACCGTAACCGTAACCCTAAGCTACCCTTGACTGCTTCTGCCTCCAATAGATTTCCTAAGCACTAGTGTTTTAAGGAACAGGTTAAAAAGAGAATCCTAATGTGATTTCTTGATAATGGGTGTGTTCCTTATCTTCTCCTACTGTCTAAACTCTTCTCCATGGCTGGACCCCCAAATAATATTCCTTGACGTGCTAAGGGGTATCTAGGGAGTGGGATAGGTTTAATAACTACCCTAACCCTAACGCGTACCCTAACCCTAACCCCTACCCTAACCCTAACACGTACCCTACTCCTAACCCGTACCCTAAACCGAGCCCTAACCCTCAAACTAACCCTAACCCTAACCCTAACCCATACACTATGCCGTACCCGAAACCGTACCCTAAGCCTTACCCTAACAATAACCCTAACCCTAACCCTAACCGTAACCCTAACCCTAAGCTACCCTTGACTGCTTCTGCCTCCAATAGATTTCCTAAGCACTAGTGTATTAAGGAACAGGTTAAAAAGGGAATCCTAATGTGATTTCAGGATAATGGGTGTGTTCCTTATCTTCTCCTAGTGTCTAAACTCTTCTCCATGGCTGGACCCCCAAATAATATTCCTTGACGTGCTAAGGGGTATCTAGAGAGTGGGATAGGTTTAATAACTACCCTAACCCTAACGCGTACCCTAACCCTAACCCCTACCCTAACCCTAACACGAACCCTAATCCTAACCCGTACCCTAAACCGAGCCCTAAACTTCAAACTAACCCTAACCCTAACCCAAACCCATACCCTACGCCGTACACGAACCCGTACCCGAACCCGTACCCTAAGCCGTGTCCTAACCCTAGCCCTAACCCTAACGCTAACCCTAAGCTACCCTTGACTGCTTCTTCCTCCAATAGATTTCCTAAGCACTAGTGTTTTAAGGAACAGGTTAAAAAGAGAATCCTAATGTGATTTCTTGATAATGGGTGTGTTCATTATCTTCTCCTACTGTCTAAACTCTTCTCCATGGCTGGTCCCACAAATAATATTCCTTGACGTGCTAAGGGGTATCTAGGGAGTGGGATAGGTTTAATAACTACCCTAACCCTAACGCATACCCTAACCCTAACCCCTACCCTAACCCTAACACGTACCCTAATCCTAACCCGTACCCTAAACCGAGCCCTAACCCTCAAACTAACCCTAACCCTAACCCTAACCCATACCCTATGCCGTACCCGAACGCGTACTCTAAGCCTTACCCTAACAATAACCCTAACCCTAACCCTAAGCTACCCTTGACTGCTTCTGCCTCCAATAGATTTCCTAAGCACTAGTGTTTTAAGGAACAGGTTAAAAAGAGAATCCTAATGTGATTTCTTGATAATGGGTGTGTTCCTTATCTTCTCCTAGTGTCTAAACTTTTCTCCATGGCTGGACCCCCAAATAATATTCCTTGACGTGCTAAGGGGTATCTAGAGAGTGGGATAGGTTTAATAACTACCCTAACCCTAACGCGTACCCTAACCCTAACCCCTACCCTCACCTTACACGTACCCTAATCCTAACCCGTACCCTAAACCGAGCCCTAACCCTCAAACTAACCCTAACCCTAACCCTAACCCATATCCTACGCCATACCCAAACCCGTACCCGAACCGGTACCCGAACCCGTACCCTAAGCCGTACCCTAACCGAAACCCTAACCCTAAGCTACCCTTGACTGCTTCTGCCTCCAATAGATTTCCTAAGCACTAGTGTTTTAAGGAACAGGTTAAAAAGAGAATCCTAATGTGATTTCTTGATAATGGGTGTGTTCCTTATCTTCTCCTAGTGTCTAAACTCTTCTCCATGGCTGGACCCCCAAATAATATTCCTTGACGTGCTAAGGGGTATCTAGAGAGTGGGATAGGTTTCATAACTACCCTAACCCTAATGCGTACCCTAACCCAAACCCCTACCCTAACCCTAACACGAACCCTAATCCTAACCCGTACCCTAAACCGAGCCCTAACCTTCAAACTAACCCTAACCCTAACCCTAACCCATACCCTACAGCGTACACGAACACGTACCCGAACCCGTACCCTAAGCAGTACCCTAACCCTAACCCTAACCCTAACCCTAACCCTAACCCTAAGCTACCCTTGACTGCTTCTGCCTCCAATAGATTTCCTAAGCACTAGTGTTTTAAGGAACAGGTTAAAGAGAGAATCCTAATGTGATTTCTTGATAATGGGTGTGTTCCTTATCTTCTCCTACTGTCTAAACTCTTCTCCATGGCTGCACCCCAAAATAATATTCCTTGACGTGCTAAGGGGTATCTAGGGAGTGGGTTAGGTTTAATAACCACCCTAACCCTAACGCGTACCCTAACCCTAACCCCTACCCTAACCCTAACACGTACCCTACTCCTAACCCGTACCCTAAACCGAGCCCTAACCCTCAAACTAAACCTAACCCTAACCCTAACCCATACCCTATGCCGTACCCGAACCCGTACCCTAAGCCTTACCCTAACAATAACCCTAACCCTAACCCTAAGCTACCCTTGACTGCTTCTGCCTCCAATAGATTTCCTAAGCACTAGTGTTTTAAGGAACAGGTTAAAAAGAGAATCCTAATGTGATTTCTTGATAATGGGTGTGTTCCTTATCTTCTCCTAGTGTCTAAACTCTTCTCCATGGCTGGACCCCCAAATAATATTCCTTGACGTGCTAAGGGGTATCTAGAGAGTGGGATAGGTTTAATAACTACCCTAACCCTAACGCATACC